>NW_025534848.1:7500-145091 GCF_020615455.1 Coregonus clupeaformis
AAAGCAAAATGCTTGTTGAAATTCTCGATTATTGTAGATTTATCGGTGGTGATAGTGTTTCCTAGCCTCAGTGCAGTGGGCAGCTGGGAGGAAGTGCTCTTATTTTCCATGGACTTTACAGTGTCCCAAAACATTTTGGAGTTAGTGCTACAGGATGCAAATTTCTGTTTGAAAAAGTTAGCCTTTGCTTTCCTAACTGCTTGTGTATATTGGTTCCTAACTTCCCTGAAAAGTTGCATCTCGTTGGGGGGCTATTTGATGCTAATGCAGTACGCCACAGGATGTTTTTGTGCTGGTCAAGGGCAGTCAAGTCTGAGGAGAACCAGGGGCTATATCTGTTCTTAGTTCTGTATTTTTTGAATGGGGCATGTTTATTTAAGATTGAGAGGAAATTACTTTTAAAGAACAACCAGGCATCCTCTACTGACGAAATGAGATCCATATCCATCCAGGATACCTGGGCCAGGTCAATTAGGAAGGCCTGCTCGCTGAAGTGTTTTTGGGAGCGTTTGACAGTGATGAGGGGTGGTCGTTTGACCGCGGACCCATTATGGACGCAGGCAATAAGGCAGTGATAGCTGAGAGATCCTGGTTGAAGACAGCGGAGGTGTATTTAGAGGGTAAGTTAGTCAGGATGATATCTATGAGGGTACCCATGTTTACGGATTTAGGGTTGTACCTGGTAGGTTCGTTGATAATTTGTGTGAGATTGAGGGCATCTAGTTTAGATTGTAGGATGGCCGGGGTGTTAAGCATATCCCAATTTAGGTCACAAGCAGTACGAACTCTGAGGATAGATGGGGGCAATCAATTCACATATGGTGTCCAGGGCACAGCTGGGGCTGAGGGGGGTCTGTAAGGCAAGGCAACAGTGAGAGATTTATTTCTGGAAAGGTGGATTTTAGAAGTAGAAGCTCAAACTGTTTGGGCCAGACCTGGATAGTATGATAGAGCTCTGCAGGCTATCTCTACAGTAGATTGCAACTCCACCCCCTTTGGCAGTTCTATCTAGACGGAAAATGTTATAGTTGGGGATGGACATTTCAGAATTTTTGGTGGCCTTCCTAAGCCAGGATTCAGACACTGCTAGAACATCAGGGTTGGCGGAGTGTGCTAACGCAGTGAATAACTCAAACTTAGGAAGGAGGCTTCTGATATTCACGTGCAGAAAACCAAGACTTTTACGGTTACAGAAGTCAACAAATGATAGCTCCTGGGGAGTAGGAGTGATACTGGGGGCTGCAGAACAGAACAGCGCCGGAGAAGATGGCTGCCGTTTTACAGCCCTCTAACCAATTGTACTATTATGTGTGTTTTTCCGCGTTATTTGTAATTTATTTTGTACATAATGTTTCTGCCATCGTCTCTTATAACCAAAATGAGCTTCTGGATATCAGGACAGCGATTACTCACCTCGCATTGGACGAAGATTTTTTTCTTCAACGAGGCTGCGCGAAGGATATCATACAGACACCCGACAAGGCCCAAATCCCCGTCATTGGCGTGAGGAAGAGACGGAGATATCACGGACGCAGATCCGGATGCCTTGTAAGGATCCGACGGCGGCAGTAAAAAGCCTCTTCCATCAATCCTATTAGCCAACGTTCAATCTTTTGAGAATAAAATGGACGATTTAAGATTACGGTTATCCTACCAATGGGACATTAAAAACTGTAATATCTTATGTTTCACGGAGTCGTGGCTGAACGACAACAATGATAACATTCAGCTAGCAGGCTATACGCTACATCGGCAGGACAGAACGGCTGACTCTGGTAAGACAAGGGGTGGCGGTCTGTGTATATTTGTAAACAACAGCTGGTGCACAAAATCAAATACTAAGGAAGTCTCGAGGTTTTGCTCGCCTGAGGTAGAGTATCTTATGATAAACTGTAGACCACACTATTTACCAAGAGAGTTTTCATCTATATTTTTCATAGCTGTCTATTTACCACCACAAACCAATGCTGGCATTAAGATTGCACTGAATGAGTTGTACAAGGCCATTAATCAACAGGAAAACGCTCATCCAGATGCAGCGCTCCTAGTGGCCCGGGACTTTAATGCAGGGAAACTTAAATCCGTTCTACCTAATTTCTACCAGCATGTTAAATGTGCAACCAGAGGAAAAAACTCTAGACCACCTTTACTCCACACACAGAGACGCATACAAAGCTCTCCCTCGCCCTCCATTTGGAAAATCTGACCATAACTCTATCCTCCTGATTCTGCTTATAAGCAAAAACTGAAGCAGGAAGCACCAGTGATTCGGTTAATAAAAAAAGTGGTCAGATGATGCAGATGCTAAGCTACAGGACTGTTTTGCTAGCACAGACTGGAACATGTTCCGGGGATTCTTCAGACAGCATTGAGAGTACACCACATCAGTCACTGGCTTCATCAATAAGTGCATCGATGATGTCGTCCCCACAGTGACCGTACGTACATACCCCAACCAGAAGCCATGGATTACAGGAAACATCCGCACTGAGCTAAAGGGTAGAGCTGCCGCTTTCAAGGAACGGGACTCTAACCCGGACACTTATAAGAAATCCCGCTATGACCTCCGACGAACCATCAAACAGGCAAAGAGTCAATACAGGTCTAAGATTGAATCATACTACACTGGCTCTGACGCTCGTCGGATATGGCAGAGCTTGAAAACTATTACAGACTACAAAGGGAAGCACAGCCGCGAGCTGCCCAGTGACACAAGCCTACCAGACGAGCTAAACCACTTCTATGCTCGCTTCGAGGCAAGCAACACTGAAGCATGCATGAGAGCACCAGCTGTTCCGGATGACTATGTGATCACGCTCTCCGTAGCCGATGTGAGTAAGACTTTTAAGCAGGTCAACATTCACAAGGCCGCAGGGCCAGACTGGATTGCCAGGGACGTGTACTCCGAGCATGTGCTGACCAACTGGCAAGTGTCTTCACTGACATTTTCAGCATGTCCCTGAATGAGTCTGTAATACCAACATGTTTCAAGCAGACCACCATAGTCCCCGTGCCCAAGAACTCTAAGATAACCTGCCTAAATGACTACCGACCCGCAGCACTGACGTCTGTAGCCATGAAGTGCTTTGAAAGACTGGTCATGGCTCACATCAACAGCATAATCCCAGAAACCCTAGACCCACTCCAATTTGCATACCGCCCCAACAGATCCACAGATGATGCAATCTCTATCGCACTCCACACTGCCCTTTCCCACCTGGACAAGGAGGAACACCTACGTGAGAATGCTATTCATTGACTACAGCTCAGCATTCAACACCATAGTGCCCTCTAAGCTCATCACTAAGCTAAGGATCCTGGGACTAAACACCTCCCTCTGCAACTGGATCCTGGACTTCCTGATGGGCACCGCCCCAGGTGGTAAGGGGTAGGTATCAACACATCTGCCACACTGATCCTCAACACGGGAGCCCCTCAGGGGTGCGTGCTCAGTCCCCTCCTGTACTCCCTGTTCACCCATGACTGCATGGCCAGGCACGACTCCAACACCATCATTAAGTTTGCCGACGACACAACAGTGGTCGGCCTGACCACCGACAACGATGAGACAGCCTATAGGGAGGAGGTCAGAGACCTGGCCGTGTGGTGCCAGGATAACAACCTCTCCCTCACCGTGACCAAGACAAAGGAGATGATTGTGGACTACAGGAAAAAAAAGAGGACTGAGCACGCCCCCATTCTCATCGACGGGGCTGTAGTGGAACAGGTTGAGAGCTTCAAGTTCCTTGGTGTCCACATCACCAACGAACTATCATGGTCCAAACACACCAAGACAGTCGTGAAGAGGGCACGACAAAGCCTATTCCCCCCTCAGGAGACTGAAAAAGATTTGGCATGGGTCCTCAGATCCTCAAAATATTATACAGCTGCACCATCGAGAGCATCCTGACTGGTTGCATCACCGCCTGCTATGGCAACTGCTTGGCCTCCGACCGCAAGGCACTACAGAGGGTAGTGCGTACGGCCCAGTACATTACTGGGGCCAAGCTTCCTGCCATCCAGGACCTCTATACCAGACGGTGTCAGAGGAAGGCCCTCAAAATTGTCAAAGACTCCAGCCACCCTAGTCATAGACTGTTTTCTCTGCTACCGCACAGCAAGCGGTACCGGAGTGCCAAGTCTAGGTCCAAAAGACTTCTCAACAGCTTCTACCCCCAAGCCATAAGACTCCTGAACAGCTAATCATGGCTACCCAGACTATTTGCACTGCCCCCCCACCCCATCCTTTTACGCTGCTGCTACTCTGTTTATTATTTATGCATAGTAACTTTAACTCTACCCACATGTACATATTACTTCAACTACCTCAACTAGCCGGTGACCCCGCACATTGACTCTGCACCGGTACCCCCCTGTATATATAGCCTCCCTACTGTTATTTTATTTTACTTCTGCTCTTTTTTTTCTCAACACTTTTTTGTTGTTGTTTTATTTTTACTTTTTTGTTAAAAATAAATGCACTGTTGGTTAAGGGCTGTAAGTAAGCATTTCACTGTAATGTCTGCACCTGTTGTATTCGGCGCATGTGGCCAATACATTTTGATTTGATTTGATTTGATATACAGTATATAAATATAGCTAGCTAAGCAATCCCTTCAGAAAACTATCATATACATTGCAGAAATATAGCTAGCTAACTAATCTCTTCAGAAAACTACCATATACAGTCCATACATATAGCTAGCTAACCAATCTCTTCAGAAAACAAGAGTATTCAGGGCAGCATGAGAAGCACAGACCCTATTAAAACAGGGTTGAGGTTGTGCATCTTCCAGAGGACTGGCTGAAACACATTAACTAGAGCAGAGGAGAGGAGAGGAGAGGAGAGGAGAGGAGAGGAGAGGGAGGAGAGGAGAGGAGAGGGAGAGGAGAGGAGGAGAGGAGAGAGAGGAGAGGAGAGGGAGAGGAGAGGAGAGGAGAGGAGAGGAGAGGAGAGGAGAGGACAGGACAGGACAGGACAGGACAGGACAGAACAGGACAGGACTGCCTGAGACACATTAACGAGAGGAGATGAGAGAAGAGGAGAGGACTGTAATACAATGAGATTCCATCTCCTCGTCTGTGTCCCAAATGGCACCCTATTCCCTATATAGGACACTACTCTTGACCAGGGCCCATAAGACTCTGCTCAAAAGTAGAACACTTTATAGGGAATAGGTTGCCATTTTGGACGCATACCTGCTTTCCTTGCACCTTGTGTCTCGTGTCCTTCTCTCTCTCCCTCTCTCCGTTTCTTCGTAGACATGCAGATTCAAATCCACTTAACTCATTCATGATTCAATCATATCTGAGTCTCTACGAGCACCACTGAGCTAACATCATATCTGAGTCTCTACGAGCATCACTGAGCTAACATCATATGAGTCTCTACGAGCATCGCTGAGCTAAAATCATATCCGAGTCTCTAGGAACACCACTGAGCTAAAATCCTATCTGAGTCTCTACGAGCAACACTGAGCTAAAATTATATGAGTCTCTACGAGCACCACTGAGCTAAAATCATATCTGAGTCTCTACGAGCATCACTGAGCTAAAATAATATGAGTCTCTATGAACATCACTGAGCTAAAATCATATCCAAGTCTAAAAACACCACTGAGCTAAAATCATATGAGTCTCTACGAGCACCACTGAGCTAAATTCATGAGTCTCTACGAGCATCACTGAGCTAAAATCATATGAGTCTCCAAGAGCACCACTGAGCTAAAATCATATGAGTCTCTACGAGCATCACTGAGCTAAAATCATATGAGTCTCTACGAGCATCACTGAGCTAAAATCATTTCTGAGTCTCTACGAGCATCACTGAGCTAAAATCATATCCGAGTCTCTGCGAACACCACTGAGTTAAAATAATATCTGAGTCACTATGAGCACCACTGAGCTAAAATCACAAGAATGAGAGGGGGCAGAGGATAGAGTAGAGAGGAGATAAAGAGGAAAAGATAGGAGAGGAGAGGTTAGGAGAGGAGAGGAGAGGAGAGGAGAGGAGAGGAGAGGAGAGGAGAGGAGAGGAGAGGAGAGGAGAGGAGAGGAGAGGAGAGGAGAGGAGAGGAGCTAGACATAACCTACAGCCACAGAGGGATACTTCATATTTAGACAGCCCCTGCACTTCTGTCGACTTCTGCACTACTCTCGACAGAGATGAGTTAGCACATACATTAGTTCAGCTAATTCCCTGCACCATATGTTGTGTGATATGATATGCACCTCTGGAAAGAGAAACGGTTTGGGACAGAGGGGAAATGATGAGATTCGGGTCAATGGGACCAAATGTTGTCATAATACATGAGCCAGACAGGAGATGAAATGAGAAAATGTTTAGGATGTTGTGTATATGCTTTCTATGGAGATTTAATGTTTCTTAATAAATACAAATTCTAATTTTGTGACTAAAGACGATAATCTAACGACCTCTGAGTTTCATTTGACTCAATACAAAGTTTAGTAGTTTGATCATGATCACCTCTACAAGAAACAACAGTGAATATTTTTTTCTCTCACCTTCATAAGCCATCTTAAATCCATGAGCGCTTACTGCAAAGTCACTGGTAAGCCGTAGTGAAAATATGGACCCTGTGCTGGTGACGGGAGGTGGGATCTGAAATCCTGTTAACCTGTTGAGAGGGAAAGACAATGAAGACATCTTAGTCATAATGTGTTTCACTGAATTCAGCAACCAACCTACAAGGTCAAGCAAAACATAATTCAATAGAGTAATGTTCTATTTGTCTTCTACTAAATGTGTTTTAAAGTATGCAGCATGTATGCAGCACAGTATGCAGTATGTATGCAGTACAGCATGCAGTATGTATGCAGCACAGTATGCAGTATGTATGCAGTACAGTATGCAGCATATATGCATCTACAGTATACAGTATGTATGCAGTACAGTATAATAATAATAAATAACAATATGCCATTTAGCAGACACTTTTATCCAAAGCGACTTACAGTCATGTGTGCATACATCTTTACGTATGGGTGGTCCTGGGGATCGAACCCACTACCCTGGCGTTACAAGCGCCATGCTCTACCAATTGAGCTACAGAGGACCAGTATGTATGTAGTACAGTATGCAGTATGTATGTATGTAGTACAGTATGCAGTACAGTATGCAGTATGTATTCAGTACAGTATGCAGCATGTATGCAGTACAATATGCAGTATGTTTCCAGTATGCATGCAGTATGTATGCTGTACAGTATGCAGTATGTATCCAGTACAGTATGCAGTATGTATGCAGTACAGTATGCAGTAGGTATGTAGTACAGTATGCAGTATGTTTGCCAGTATGTATCTAGTACAGTATGCAGTATGTATGCAGTATGCATGCAGTATGTATGCAGTACAGAATGCAGTATGTATGCAGTACAGTGTGCAGTATGTACGCAGTTCAGTATGCTGTATGTATGCAGTTCAGTATGCAGTACTATTTCTATTCCATTAGATCTACAGAAGGTCAAGTTCAACATCACTTGAGCACTTCCTCAACAGTTAGAGATGTCAGATGCTTCATTGTAACAGCAAGGATTGCCCTAGGTTTCCTTTAAATGAGGTGTATCTTAAATAAAGGCCATTAATTTTCACAGTGTTGTTAAGAAGTGTTGCTGACCACACGCCAACATCTAATCGACCATTTCAATCTAAGCAAGGTGGGAGAGTGAAAAAGGGCTGTGGAGTGTGGACAGAACTAACCATCATTTTCTTCAATAGAGGGCCACGGACATATTTCAACTACCACATTGTTTGTTTGACAGCATCCCATGTGACTGATTCCTTTATAGGGTACTCAAGAAAACCCCTCTGACCTACAAAAGGCAATGTTTAGGGCTGCGCCTCTCTTTGCCCAAAGGGCTCTGGTTGAAAGTAGTGCACTATATAGGGAATAGGGTGCCATGTGGGAGGGATGTTGGGTGTAGCTGTTCCAATTACATACAGTAAGCTTTACCCTGGTATTGGCCTTTCTGACGGTTATGACAAAATGTCAATGTAATGTATGTGGTGTGTTGGTAGCTATCAAAAACACATCACGCTTTCTGACCTACCATGACCTACCATTGTATTGTATTGTAGGTTATAAAACACTATGGAAACTGTTTCTGTCTGACCTACCATGACCTACCATTGTATTGTATTGTAGGCTATAAGACACTATGGAAACTGTTTATGTTTGACCTACCATGACCTACCATTGTATTGTATTGTAGGCTATAAGACATGATGGAAACTGTTTCTGTCTGTAGTAGAGAAAGTAGCCCAGTGACAGATAAAGACTGTAGTAAAACTATAGATACTGGTATTGTAGTAACACTATAGAGACTGGTATTGTAATTACACTAGAGACTGGTATTGTAGTGTAGTGTCTAAACAATTTATGACTTTGCTGACGTTTGCAAATGGTGTCTTAGAGGATGTTGACTCAGCTTGAGGAAGCATCTGGAGAGCATTTCTATAGGGGCACCCTAAAACAGAGGAAGTCTGTTATGTGGCGTCCTGGGATTGGTCTGTAGGGGAAACCACCCATATCATGTCACAGATTATAAATACCATAGTTGAAACAAAGGACGGGTAGTAACAACATATTAGATTGGGTCGGTTGTTCTCCAGATGTCTGCAGAAGTCTGTAAATTGGCGCTGAAATCTTGAATGTAATAAAACTATTATAATCGAGGACAGTGTCAGCGGATTCCTTGTTCTCACAGCATAATTAGCATCATTATTTAGAAACCATAGAATGGCGACGAGGAACTTTGGGACGTGTTGCGTCTCTCCAGCGTTCCATTCATGAGCTACGAAGTGACTCGCTCAAGACGCCGGCACATAAGGTGAGATTTCTCACAATTTTGTGTGCTGGTCGGTTCGTTTGCTTATGTGGGTGTGTGCGCTGGGGAGATGTACCGTTTGAAAGACTTATGTGTGCACTTTGCTGTTATTTGCTGTGGGATAAGAGTCCGTTCTAAATTTCTAAATGTGTTTGCGCTGGAAACAACGCAAACAGGGGGGGAGTGTCTATAGGGATTGATAATACTGGACACAGGGATATTTTGCTTGAATAAAATGTAAAACGAATATAATGAAGGAATAAGGCCAAGGAAAAATGTATACAAATTAGGACGTCGTTGATCTATGGCAAGCCCTCAAATGAGGCGATCATTAGGATGGGCCGAAAATCCTGAAAACTCACTAGGTTGATTTTTGAGGTGAGTTCTGGGAACTGGGGTTTGTAGTAGATACATTCGGTTGCAAGTTACCGCTCAACTTATAGTTGACGAGGTATATGTTCGATGTAACCTCTCATTTGAATATCTGCAAACTCAGAGGTAGCATAAATTTAGGAACAATGAGAAATATAAGGAATGGCGGTAGCATGCTTTAGAGGTCCGTAGGAAAGGATACAAGCCTCTTGAATTGTGTGTGTGTGTGTGTGGGGGTAGAACAAATAATAAAATAAAGACGTCTCTGTTGTGTTTAAACTGTATGTCGACTCATGTTAGGATAAGATTTATGTTAGAGATATATACATATATATGGTTTGGTTGAGAACAGGGGTTTTTGTTTTTTGTAAGGAAATATGTAAGTTAAGGTTAAAATCTTATGAGTCTCCGTTGGTGAGAACGTTAATAATTGTTAACTATATATGAGCCACCTGGAAGGACGTTAAGGTTAAAATTGTATGAGTCTCTATAAAAAAAGAGAATGTTTAATAACTATTAGAAGATCATGAGCCTACAGGGAGGAGTTTCAAGAGTGTATAGAGATGTTTTGTAATGGATAAGAAAATAACTATAAATCTGCAGATTAGGATAAGTGAAGTTAAGAAACTTCAAAGTAGGATTTGTGTTCTATGTTTTGTGTTGGTTTGTGAGTTCTGTTAAGTGTTACTGTTTGTCTGTGTTGGGGAAATAACAGAGGGACAGCTGGTCTGTCTACTTTCTGTTGTTTAGCTTGGAGAGAGCTACTTGGGAGCTCTTCTCACTCTGAAATCGCACTGGTGAATGAACTACGCATGCGTGGGATTTTATGAGTTTAGAGTTATGTAGAGCAAATATGCCACTCCCCTGCCTGCACTGAGCTGCTGTGACATGCAGACAGAGAAGAAGGGGGAGATTTACACACAAATAAAGTATTCTGTTTGTTAAATCGGCTGTTGCTTAACGATGAAACTATTTGATTGAGATCTATTGAATTGATAAATGAGAGATATGTTGACGGATTAAAAATATATAAAATAAAATGTTATTGAGCTGTTTATAATATTCCTGAGTTAAGCTGTTTGCTTATTTTTTAGCGCGAATGTGAACAGAGGAGTATTGCATGGTTGAAATAACCCAGTGCGTGCATAAAATACTAAATTATTGTCTGTTCCTTTGTTCTTCTGTCATATGAGAGACAAGAAGGAGGAGACAGAGAGAGAGAGGAGGTGCTGACAAGTACATCACGCGACAGTGTGGGCTGCAACGGATCCAGTCAAATTAAGGCCAGTACTGTTCTGTTTACAAAACTTACCTTCCCCTACAGGATATTTTGTGTGCCTAGCATATTTCATGTTGTGACAATTTGACAAAGACTTGGCAACAGACTGATCAATTGATGTAATTGAGAATTACATATTGGAGTTTTTGTGCATGAGTTGGTTTGATTAGAGTTGTGTTGGAAATCCAGCACTGACATTATTCTGTAAAATTAAGGTAATTGGGTGATTATTAAGCAATTGGTTTGTGGGTGCTGTAGTGTTGCTGGATTAGAGGTCTTTCTTTTTTGGATTGCTCTGAAGTTGACTGCTTTCCTTTACTTTTCCTGATCCGATGTGGTAAGATTGCCACTAATTAATAAATTGGTAAAATTAAAATATATTTTTTAATACAATATAAATATATATATATATATATATATATATATATATATATATATATATATATATATATTGATTAATTAATTAATTAATTGTTTAATTAATTACAACAACAACAAAAAAAAGTGTGGGAACCATAAGCTACATAGTCTAAAATAATAAAATAATTCACAATAAAGGAATATAAAAGAGTTGTTACAATGGGGAAAAAGGACATCAAAACTATGAAAGTAATTGCTCCTGTTGATATAGTAGAAATAGTAATCCTCTAGTTAATGGTATTGCAAGGTTATCTGGAAAATGGAATAAACGTTGGCTTGACATTGAACAACCATGGCCAGTGGAAGGGACTCTTAACCCTGACGTCATCAACATAATGAAAGTCCTTGTGTCAATTTATAAGGCAGATCAAAAGAAGGGAAACAAAGGGAACAATGTAAAGAAAAGAGACAAAGAGAGCTGGGTGTTCTTAAGCTGTTTGAAAATGAAGGACAAAAACTGATGAAAGATACCAACGATAAAAGAAACAGAGGTATAGAGAAAATGGTAAAAGAGGTGAAGGTGACAGAAAAACTAATGGCAGAAGTCAATACACCTTTCTCACATACGGATTCAGCAAAAAGACCCCCACCTTATGAGAAAGAAGTAGAGTTTAAGGACGTCTATCTCAGCTTCCAATGATCATTCATGAGGGTGATTATTGCATCAGAGATGAAGATGAACAAATAATAGAGAGAGGACAAGCAGAAACGACCATAAAGATGAATCCAAACTCCAAAAGTAAGAAGAAAACGAGATGTCTGGAAACTAAGGGTGGAGTGAGGTTCAGGAGGATGGAACTTGAAGATGATGATGATGATAATCAGAGTGATTCAGAAGAGATCATGGGTGGATATGACCCTGTGATCAGACGGAAGTTGGCCAGAGCGGAAAGAAGGGGTGATGGATATTTGAAGAAGAAGAATACAAGATATTCGAGTTCTGATGAAAGTGAAGATGAAGACAGCGATAAAGATTTGGAGATTAAAGGTGCTTCATATTCAAGAGGATTTTATCCTGCAATGACTAGCACAGAAGAAATAGAAATAGATATAGACCGATGCGTATCATGCCTGGATAAGGCAAATAATTTAGAAGAAGTAAGAGAACTGGAAGAACAACTCAAGAAGCTGGAGATACAGAAGAATAAACTGCTGAGAAAAGGATCCCAAGAATTGGAGAAGAAGTATACATTGAGGCCAAGGAAAGAGAGCAGGTTGGTCTTTGTGGACAGGTTGGTCACTTTGCCCGTGAGTGTAATGGGCCAGGAGGAAACATCAGAGGGAATTTCAGAGGAAGACACAGGGGTCAGTCAAGATCATCTGGAGGACCGGTGAACCCCTATAGGGGCCCGGAGCAAGGATTCTAGGGGTGCCCAGAAGATCCGAAAGGGGGGGGTCAGCTGGTAGCATCAGGACCGGAAAAAGATCCAACAATTGAGGTGAAAATAAACAACCGACCATTGGAAGTGATGGCAGATAGCGGAGCTGCTTTTACCTGCGTTCGGCCTGCAGATGCTACACATCTCCTTATGTCCAATCAACTAATTAGGACAATCAGATTTGAGGGAGTGAGACAGCTGATTCCTCTTACGGAACCAATTGAGCTCTGCTATAAAAATCAGAAAATTACAATACCCATACTGGTATCAGAACATACACCTATTGCATTGTTGGGAAGAGATGCATTGTGTAAGTTGAACTGTACAATAAAATGTACACCAGACGTCTGTCTGGTAGAAGTGCCAAAGGAAAAGGTTTACCAATTGTTGATGATGACAGAGATGGATTCGTCTTCATTATTCTGGATTTGAAATCTCAGTGAAGATTTTTTGAAGCAGGCTAAGATATGGGAGAAATGTATTGTGGCAAATATGCCAGATGCGAGGCTTCCGGAATATCCATTTCATTGTACGCTCAAGTATTTCAAGAATGCTGCCCAATCGAACTCAGGGGAATGGTTGAGTCATCAACCAAAGAAAGTTCAACTCAGCTCATGTTGCATAATTTTAGGACCACAAGGAGCAGCTATGAAGATAAACACAGACGATTATCTGGATAAAGAATTTGAGATTGAGAAGAGTGTGCCACGTGACCTTGTTGGTTTCTGAAGGCTATGAGCAGAAGCAAATAGGAGAAATGATGACAGAAGCAGAGAAAGCTGTTTTCGTACCGATGAAAGAGAATTTGACGATTTGGAGGAGTGAAGATCAGCGATTTCTCAAAATAATGATTTCGGCTCAAGGACAAGGAGAGCCACAAGCTGTACGGATGACACATGAATCTATTTGCAGTGTGAAGATGGATTCAGACCCTATGAAAGAGGAGATGTTGCAACAAGTTCCAGAATGTTTGTGGTCTCAACACAGTACCGATATTGGACTTGTGAAATCAGCCCAACCGGTGAAAGTTGAACTTCGACCAGGAGCCAGACCTCATTGGAAGAATCAGTATCCATTGAACGATGAAGCAATCCAAGGGATTGAACCACAAATTGAAGGACTTTCGAAAGCAGGTGTTTTAAGGACAACAAAAAACCCTCAGAGTAACACGCCTTTGTTGCCTGTGAAAAAACCAGATGAAACTTATCGTGTGGTTCATGATTTGAGAGCAGTGAATGAGGTAGTGACTGACTTTCCAGCAGAAGTGCCAGACCCGCATACCTTGTTAGCCCAAATTCCTCCTGATGCGACACATTTTACGGTGTTAGACTTATGTGGTGCATTTTTTAGTGTTCCACTTAGTGTAGAAAGTCAGGGTTTATTTGGGTTCACATATAAGGGACAATTCTATGAGTACAGTCGTTTGCCACAGGGGTACAAGCATAGTCCCCATATTTTCAATAAAGTACTGAAGGATGATTTGGTAGGGATAGATCAGATATTGCAAAGCACTGTCATTCAGTACGTAGATTAAATAATTATCTGCTCACAGAATAAGGAAACATGTCATAGAGACTCAATTAAATTGCTACAGGTATTGGCAGAAAAGGGGCATTAGGTTTCAGATAAAAAGTTGCAATATTGCCAGGAGAAGGTTGTTTATTTGGGTCAGAAAATAACGCATGGACATAGAAACATTTCAGACAGTCAATTGGAAGCTATTCGTAAGGCTCCGAAGCCTAGAACTGTCAGAGAGATGATGACATTTCTTGGTATTGCTGGTTATTCTTCAGCTTGGGTTGAGAGCTATACTAGTTTGACGGGACCTTTGAGAGCTATGGTTAAGGATACTGGAAATGGTCAACTCCATAGCAATCTTTCCTGGACACAGGAAGGCCATGTGGCATTTGAAACGATCAAACAGA
The DNA here is from genome assembly GCF_020615455.1 of Coregonus clupeaformis. Lineage (NCBI taxonomy): Eukaryota > Metazoa > Chordata > Actinopteri > Salmoniformes > Salmonidae > Coregonus > Coregonus clupeaformis. The sequence continues at coordinate 21,722 of NW_025534848.1, forward strand.
GGTTGCAGGAGGCACCTGCACTTACACTACCAACTACTCTAAGAACTTTTTGCTATATGTGTCTACTTCTACTGGAGGTAGATATGCATGTGCAGTTCTTTGTCATCCGACAGGCACAGGGATGAATCCTCAGCCTATTTCCTACTACTCTACTGCCTATTCAGAAGTAGAACTAGGGCTACCACTGTGCTACAGAGCAATGGTGGGAGTATATTCAATGTATGACAAAGCATCATCTGTTACGATGGGTTACCCAGTAACAATTCTTACCCATCATAGTCTCAGAAATCTTCTGAACTATGGGAAATATACATTGACTATGCCTAGGCTCAGAGACTATCATAGGCTCTTAGAGCAGGAAGATGTCACCTTAGTGAGGTGTGATACGGTGAATCCAGCCGAGAATTTGCCAACTTCAGAGGACGGTGAGCCACATGATTGTGTCCAAGAAGCAGAGAAATACTCGAGGCTTAGATCAGATTTGCAAGCCTTTCCATTACGTGAGACAGACCTGGAGTATTGGACTGATGGGTCTTGTTATCGTGTGGGAGATAAATTGTGTGCTGGCTATGCAGTAGTTAAAGCCCAAGGAACTGGATTTGTTGTTGAAAAGGCTGAAGCAATACCACAGCCTGCGTCTGCACAACTTGCTGAACTTGTGGGGCTAACAGAAGCATGTTTGTTAGCAGAAGGAAAGCGAGTGACGATATACACTGATTCAGCATATGCACATAGTGTATGTCATTTGTTTGTGGCAGTATGGAAAGGTCGAGGGTTTAAGAAAACGGATGGTTCTCCGATACAACATCATGCGCAAATAATGAAACTATTGCATGCTATGATGAAGCCTAAAGAGATAGCGATAGCTAAGTGTGCAGCTCATAAAACAGATGTGTCAAAAGTCACACAAGGGAACAAAGCTGCTGATGAAGCTGTAAAAGCCGTCACAGGAGCGGACAAATTGGGAAAAGTTTTTCTGGTCACTCATGGAGTGGACTTGGAAGAAAAAATGACGCTTAAGGATGTGATTTTGATGCAGGAAGCTGCTTCTATGATCGACAAACAGCTATGGTTGACCGAGGGGCTGTCAAAGATGCTACTGGTCTTTGGAGAAACCATGAAGGGTTGATAGTAGCGCCTCTAGACCTATTAGGTCTGATGATTCAGGAAGCACATGGGTTAGCTCATGTTGCAAGGGGGGAGGTTAGGAGAAAGATCACAAAGGAGTATGGTTTTTGGGCACCATATTTGCTTGAACAGGTTGACTATGTCATAGGCAGGTGCACAATCTGTCTGATAAATAATGTTCGCAGGGGTGTGACTGTTCTTCCTGGTTACATTCCTACACCGAGAGGTCCTATGCATGAGTTGGTTATCGACTTTGTTGATATGATAAAACCAGTTGATGGGAAAAGATACATGTTGGTGGTTGTAGATAGATTTTCACGATGGCCGGAGGCCTGTCCAACCAAGCGAAAAGATGCTCAATCGGTTGCCAAGTTCTTGTATAAAGAAGTCATAAACAGGTGGGGATTACCCGATCGAATATCCTCAGATAATGGGAAGGAATTTGTGGATAAATCAGTGAAATTGATGTTGCAAAAATTGGGAATTCAGCAACGTCTTGGAGCAGTTTATCACCCACAAAGTCAAGGGATTTGTGAAAAAATGAACGATGTCTTGAAAAATCGCATTGTCAAAATTTGTCAGCATACGAGTCTAAACTGGATAGCGGCGCTTCCTTTAGCATTAATGGTGTGTCGCTCAAGTGAGTTGCATGATCTACGTATGACACCCCATGAACTGGTAACAGGAAGAAGGATGCCTACGCCTTGTTTGCGAACAAGCGGAAAGGGTCCAAGATTGGCTCTTTTGGAAGATGAAATGAGAGCGTACGTTACATATATGGCCAATTTTCATAAAAAGTTGTCCACATATGTTTCTGACAGGCAAAGAAAATAAGAGGTGCAGGAGGAGCTTGATGAGCAAAAAATGAGTACAGTGCAACCTGGGGACAAGGTGTTCTTGAAGGTATTTAGAAGGAAGTGGTATAACGAACGTTGTGAAGGACCATTTGAAGTTGTTCGTAGTACTGGAACAGCAGTCCAGGTTAAAGGGTCTCCAACGTGGTATCATTTGTCACATTGTGTTAAAGCGCCTGGAGAAGAGGTGCCACGCGCAGAGAGACAGGATGTTGAAGGCTCAAGAGAGCAGGATGGAGATAGGGGAGAACAGGAAGAAGGAGAGATGCATGACAATATCCAGAGTGAAAACCCAGAAGGAGAGATTGTCCATGTTGTGGATAACGTTGATGATAATGTTTACACTTCTGATGATGCCAGAGATGACTCTGCAATGGATGGAAAGTAAAGGAGATTTGGGAACATTGATTTTCAATATGTCCCAGAAACAACAGGGAATATTTCAGTGGAATGTGAAGCAGCGGAGATCACCAAGGGCAACTCTGTTACAGGAGAAGCTGGTGATTCGGTTAGACAAAGTAGGCCCAGACCAGTTAGGAGAAAAGTCAGACCAAAACGTTACGAAATCTAGGGTTGAAGTAACTCTAGGACGGTCAGCTCAGCTCCCATGTAAGTGCACGAGAGAGAACAGTGGTGAAGGGAAATTTAGAGTTCAGTGGGAAGATAGATATGGCAGGAGTTTAGATCTGTTAGGAGCAGTTGCATTGAGAAAGTATGCATTTACGTCATTTAGCAGACACTCTTATCCAGAGCAACTTACATTATTTTTTATACCCCCGTGGGAATCGAACCCACAACCCTGGCGTTGCAAACGCCATGCCCTACCACCTGAGCTACATCCCTGCCGGCCATTCCCTCCCCTACCCTAGACGACGCTGGGCCAATTGTGTGCCGCCCCATTGGTCTCCCGGTCACGGCCGGCTACGACAGAGCCTGGATTCGAACCAGGATCTCTAGTGGCACAGCTAGCACTGCGATGCAGTGCCTTAGACCACTGCGCCACTCGGGCGTTGCTGAATGATAAGAGAAGAATGAAGATTGAGGGTGATTGCAGTATCTATGTGTACAATTCCCAGCAGGAGGATGAAGGTGATTATAAATGTATTTTTTTTTTATAATCAACAGTTTGAAAGTGAGGGATTAGAGTTGGGACTGAGAGTTAATGTAGTGACAATAGTGGTGATAGATGGAAATATAAGTAAAGAGTTCAAAGCTTTAGGGAAAATAGATGAATCAACAACAATGACATCAACACTTCAGCCTATTACAACAACAGTGAGAAGCAATTCAACTCTTTCAACATTGACAGTTATTAAAGCTATAAATGTATCACATTTGATTACAATGGAGCCAATTGCTCCAACACCAATTTTAGAGGAAAAGACTGTAATTAGGGTTAGGATGGGTGGTACAGCTCATCTTCCTTGTAGATGTGAGAGATGGAGTGGGGGTGGTGACATTCCTCCCACGTGGAGAGATAATTACGGAGAAGAAGTGTTGTTATCAGGACAAGAAGTAGAAGCTGTGCCCCCTAGTCAAAGGAAGTATATTTTGTACAACGATATGAAGTGGAAGAGGGTTATGAGTGATTGCTCACTTATTTTGCGTAATGTTACATGGAAAGATCAGGGAGAATATATGTGTACTTATTTAGTGCAAGCATTAAAATTTGTTCCGGTTAAGAATTATTGGTTAAAAGGCTATGTAACTCGTAAGGTGACACTTATGATGGAAGATTTAAAGTCTGTTGAAGCTTTCACAGTCACCAAAGGAGTTCAGGAGCAGTATATTACAGTAGCCACTCCAACAGTAAATAATACACAGAGGATATCTGTCACTTTCCCACTGGAAATAATTAAGAGTGTTAATACATCAACTAAAGCAACTATTTTAATAGTAACTTTGAAAAAGATTAATGTTACGACGGCAATAACAAATTTAGGAAATGTGAAACAGACACCAACAACAACTTTTCTGAAACTTAAGGATGTAGTAAGAGTGATTCAGGAGTTTATGATACGGATGGAGAGTGCTGTGAATGGTAGTAAGGATAGTGTTGAAATAGGAGAGCAGATGGTAGTAGAGAATGGAGAAATAGTGCAGAATACTATCATGGAGGTACAGGATGAGTTCTTTGATTTTGATGGAAGACAAGAAGATATATCTGATCAATACCGCTCGTTAGGGAAGAGAGAAACTAAATGGAAGGCATATGGATTTGATTCTTCTGTTTTGCAAATTAAAGATGGATGGGCAGGTAGGAATCTTTGGTTCCAGCAGTTAACTCATTTGATGGATCAGTGAGGAATCTTGAGGGTCCATGTCTGTTGAGAATTCCAGCACCAGGCACATGGGGTTCAATCTTAGAGACGGTGGCTCAACCTCTATCAAGTACGTGTCAATCTTATGCTTTATCATGGCTGTTGTATCAGCAACAATCATTAACAGATACAATAATGTCGTTGTCGAAGCATTTGTTTAGGCCTAGGTTTAAGTGTTCTTGGTTAAATGAATTACCCTATGTGAATTTGTTAGATCGGAAGGAAAATCAGTTAACAGCGATTCCTGAAGCATTGGAGGTGAAACCCGTGAGGGCTAAAAGCTGTTTTTGTTCAAATAAAACATATGATGGAAAGGGTATGTTTATGGGAATATCAGATTGTGATGATTATATGATGACTTTGGGTAAGCATGAACATAAGGTTAGTAATGAGAAATATAATGTAACTTTTTATGTTCCAGGTAGTAAGAAGAGCAGGACTTTGATGGTGAAAGATCAGCTTTTGCCTGGTAATGTGACTATTGGGAATTTTAGAGATATTTGGTGGGTTTGTGGTGATAAAGCATATATATTCTTACCCTATGGATGGACAGGATGTTGTTACATGTCGACGTTGAAGCTTCCATATGAGGTTTTTACCATTAAAAGAGGGGAAGCACCGGACACAGATACATCTGATTCTAGGTTTGGGAATAGGGTGAAAAGGGACATGGCGAAATTTCATAGTCTGGAAGCCTACCATTGGAGGATAAGTCTAGGAGAGAAGTGGGGACATGGACTTTTTCCATGGTATGGTGTAACATTTTTGGCAGATCACATTGATAATATTACCTATACTTTGCAGGGTTTTGCAAATGAAACGATAAGAGGGTTTAACCTTCTGTCAAATACTCAAAGAAGTCACAGACTGACGCTGTTGAAACATGACATGGCTCTTGACTATATTTTAGCAAAACAAGGTGGCTTATGTTTGGCTATGAACTTGACGGGGGATGATTGTTATACTTTGATCCCCGATAGTTCCGATAATATCACTAGTGTTATAGATGCATTGAAGAATATAAGGGATGCGTTTGGTAGATCTGAAGGAGCTGGATGGTCAGCGAAGGCTTGGTTGCAAGATCAGTTAGGCCCAGTGGGAACAGTGATAGTTCAGATTTTAGTAGCAGCTCTTATAGCGCTGTGTGTGATGTTTTGCTTTTGTACTTTGTTATTGACTTTTGCGAAGGCTATGATATTGAGATGGGTTGGAGTTGTGATGCCTGGAGAAAACACTCAGATGCCGTTGTTAACTGTTACTGATCTAGATGGAGATGAACAAGTGTGACTGGATGGAGTATTGATGGACAGATATCCATTTTGAATATCCGATCATTTTTCACATGTTTTTACATATTATTGCGATTTTAGTATTTTGTTATGAATCAAAGGGGGGAAATGGAATGTGATTCATTTTATATATCATTTTATATATCATTTTTATATTATTGTTGATATTGATGTTTTAATTTGCATGTGTTGTTTTGCAAAAGATACTGTTTGGTCTTTTCTTTTCTTCCAGAAGCATATGGGGGAATGTGTAGAGGGGATTCAAATACTCAAACATGGACAATATGAATGGACAATATGAATGGACTGGAGGAAGTGGAACAAGGAAGGTGTGGAAATGTTCAGATTCCATCATCGACGTTTCATTGAAAGTCGACACTGCTGAGGAGATGAAGTGTAGTGGACTACATTCCAGTGTCTGCAATGATATATAGACATATTTGCATGTGTAATACATAATTTGTGTCATATTCTTTCTGCATACATTTTTGAAGAATGATATTTGCTGTTGTTGGGTACATGTGGGGATCTCTGATGTTTTTGTTTATTTCGTGGATGCTTAGGGATATTGGGTCTAGGCATGAACAGGGAGAATCCACAGGAGGGTCCGATAGGTTGACCAGCCTGAATGTGGAAATTTTTGATTGTATTTTGTTTGCTGAGGCTTTCATGTGTATTCAATTGTATCATAGTTTAAAATGTATTGATAAAGATTTATGAATTGATCTGGAGTACTTAGGTGGTTGCCTGGGGCAGAGGGCCGTGAGAGAATTTTACTGTCTTGATTGATTGATGGATATTTGGGAAGAAAGCTGCCAGACAGGTTTTTCGCTCTCACACTCCATAAAGATTTGATCATATTTCATATAAATTTATTTACACTCCATAGAAAAATGTGTTTACACCCCATAAAATGTGGTTTATTGCTAAAGTTACTCAATAAGAGAAATTGTTATTTGTCATAATCCTATTCTTTTTGTTTTCGAGACTTAATTAGTCTCGAAGGGGGGAAATATGTAGTGTCTAAACAATTCATGACTTTGCTGACGTTTGCAAATGGTGTCTTAGAGGATGTTGACTCAGCTTGAGGAAGCATCTGGAGAGCATTTCTATAGGGGCACCCTAAAACAGAGGAAGTATGTTATGTGGCGTCCTGGGATTGGTCTGTAGGGGAAACCACCCATATCATGTCACAGATTATAAATACCATGGTTGAAACAAAGGACGGGTAGTAACAACATATTAGATTGGGTCGGTTGTTCTCCAGATGTCTGCAGAAGTCTGTAAATTGGCCAGTGTCAGCGGATTCCTTGTTCTCACAGCATAATTAGCATCATTATTTAGAAACCACAGTAGTAACACTAGAGACTGGTATTGTAATAACACTAGAGACTGGTATTGTAGTAACACTATAGAGACTGGTATTGTAATAACACTATAGAGACTGGTATTGTAGTAACACTATAGAGACTGGTATTGTAATAACACTAGAGACTGGTATTGTAGTAACACTATCGATACTGGTGCACAGTAGTAACATTTATAGAGACTGGTAATAACACTAGAGACTGGTATTGTAGTAACACTATCGATACTGGTATTGTAGTAACACAATAGAGACTGGTATTGTAGTAACACTATAGCGACTGGTATTGTAGTAACACTATAGAGACTGGTATTGTAGTAACACTATAGAGACTGGTATTGTAGTAACACTAGAGACTGGTATTGTAGTAACAATATAGACACTGGTATTGTAGTAACACTAGAGACTGTTATTGTAGTAACACTATAGAGACTGGTATTGTAGTAACACTATAAATACTGGTATTGTAGTACCACTAGAGACTGGTATTGTATTAATACTATAGAGACTGGTATTGTAGTAACACTATAGATACTGGTATTGTAGTAACACTAGAGACTGGTATTGTAGTAAAACTAGAGACTGGTATTGTAGTAATACTATAGAGACTGGTATTGTAGTAACACTATAGAGACTAGTTTTGTAGTAACACCATAGAGACGGGTATTGTAGTAACACTTTAGAGACTGGTATTTTAGTAAAACTAGAGACTGGTATTGTAGTAACACTATAGAGACTGGTATTGTAGTAACAATATAGAGACTGGTATTGTAGTAACACTATAGATACTGGTATTGTAGTAACACTATAAAGACTGGTATTGTAATAAAAGTAGATACTAGTATTGTAGTAACACTATAGAGACTGGTATTGTAATAACACTAGAGACTGGTATTGTAGTAACACTATAGAGACTGGTATTGTAGTAACACTATAGAGACTGGTGTTGTAGTAACGCTATAGAGACTGGTATTGTAGTAACACTAGATACTGGTATTGTAGTAACACTATAGAGACTGGTATTGTAGTAACACTATAGAGACTGGTATTGTAGTAACACTATAGAGACTGGTATTGTAGTAACACTATAGAGACTGGTATTGTAATAACACTAGAGACTGGTATTGTAGTAACAATATAGATACCTGTATTGTAGTAACACTAGAGACTGGTATTGTAGTAACACTATAGAGACTGGTATTGTAGTAACACTTTAGAGACTGGTATTGTAGTAACACTAGAGACTGGTATTGTAGTAACACTATAGATACTGGTATTGTAGTAACACTATAGAGACTGGTATTGTAATAACAGTAGATACTAGTATTGTAGTAACACTATAGAGACTGGTATTGTAATAACACTAGAGACTGGTATTGTAGTAACACTATAGAGACTGGTATTGTAGTAACACTATAGAGACTGGTATTGTAGTAACACTAGATACTGGTATTGTAGTAACACTATAGAGACTGGTATTGTAGTAACACTATAGAGACTGGTATTGTAGTAACACTATAGAGACTGGTATTGTAGTAACACTATAGAGACTGGTATTGTAATAACACTAGAGACTGGTATTGTAGTAACAATATAGAGACCTGTATTGTAGTAACACTAGAGACTGGTATTGTAGTAACACTAGATACTGGTATTGTAGTAACACTATAGAGACTGGTATTGTAGTAACACTATAGAGACTGGTATTGTAGTAACACTATAGAGACTGGTATTGTAGTAACACTATAGAGACTGGTATTGTAATAACACTAGAGACTGGTATTGTAGTAACAATATAGAGACCTGTATTGTAGTAACACTAGAGACTGGTATTGTAGTAACACTATAAAGACTGGTATTGTAGAAAAACTTTAGAGACTGGTATTGTAGTAAAATTAGAGACTGGTATTGTAGTAATACTATAGAGACTGGTATTGTAGTAACACTATAGAGACTGGTATTTTAGTAAAACTAGAGACTGGTATTGTAGTAACACTATAGAGACTGGTATTGTAGTAACAATATAGAGACTGGTATTGTAGTAACACTATAGAGACTGGTATTGCTGTAACAATATAGAGACCTGTATTGTAGTAACACTAGAGACTGGTATTGTAGTAACACTATAGAGACTGGTATTGTAGTAACACTTTAGAGACTGGCATTGTAGTAACACTAGATATTGGTATTGTAGTAACACTATAGAGACTAGTATTGTAGTAACAATATAGAGACTGGTATTGTAGTAACACTATAGAGACTGGTATTGCAGTAACACTAGAGACTGGTATAGTAGTAACAATATAGAGACTGGTATTGTAGTAACAATATAGAGACCTGTATTGTAGTAACACTAGAGACTGGTATTGTAGTAACACTATAGAGACTGGTATTGTAGTAACACTTTAGAGACTGGTATTGTAGTAACACTAGAGACTGGTATTGTAGTAACACTATAGATACTGGTATTGTAGTAACACTATAGAGACTGGTATTGTAGTAACACTATAGAGACTAGTATTGTAGTAACACTATAGAGACTGGTATTGTAGTAACACTATAGTGACTGGTATTGTAATAACACTAGAGACTGGTATTGTAGTAACACTATAGAGACCTGTATTGTAGTAACACTAGATACTGGTATTGTAGTAACACCATAGAGACTGGTATTGTAGTAACACTTTAGAGACTGGTATTGTAGTAACACTATAGAGACTGGTATTGTAATAACACTAGAGACTGGTATTGTAGTAACACTATAGAGACTGGTATTGTAGTAACACTATAGAGACTGGTATTTTAGTAACGCTATAGAGACTGGTATTGTAGTAACATTAGATACTGGTATTGTAGTAACACTATAGAGACTGGTATTGTAGTAACACTATAGAGACTAGTATTGTAGTAACACTATAGAGACTGGTATTGTAGTAACACTATAGAGACTGATATTGTAATAACACTAGAGACTGGTATTGTAGTAACAATATAGAGACCTGTATTGTAGTAACACTAGAGACTGGTATTGTAGTAACACTATAGAGACTGGTATTGTAGTAACACTTTAGAGACTGGTATTGTAGTAACACTAGAGACTGGTATTGTAGTAACACTATAGATACTGGTATTGTAGTAACACTATAGAGACTGGTATTGTAATAACAGTAGATACTAGTATTGTAGTAACACTATAGAGACTGGTATGGTAATAACACTAGAGACTGGTATTGTAGTAACACTATAGAGACTGGTATTGTAGTAACACTATAGAGACTGGTATTGTAGTAACACTATAGAGACTGGTATTGTAGTAACACTAGATACTGGTATTGTAGTAACACTATAGAGACTGGTATTGTAGTAACACTATAGAGACTGGTATTGTAGTAAAACTATAGAGACTGGTATTGTAGTAACACTATAGAGACTGGTATTGTAATAACACTAGAGACAGGTATTGTAGTAACAATATAGAGACTGGTATTGTAGTAACACTAGAGACTGGTATTGTAGTAACACTATAGAGACATTTATTGTAGTAACACTATAAAGACTGGTATTATAGTAACACTATAGAGACTGGCATTGTAGTAATACTAGATATTGGTATTGTAGTAACACCATAGAGACTGGTATTGTAGTAACACTATAAAGACTGGTATTGTAGTAACACTATAGAGACTGGTATTGTAGTAAAACTAGATATTGGTATTGTAGTAACACTAGAGACTGGTATTGTAGTAACAATATAGAGACTGGTATTGTAGTAACACTAGAGACTGGTATTGTAGTAACACTATAGAGACTGGTATTGTAGTACCACTATAAAGACTGATATTGTAGTACCACTAGAGACTGGTATTGTAGTAATACTATAGAGACTGGTATTGTAGTAACACTATAGAGACTGGTATTGTAGTAACACTATAGAGACTGGAATTGTAGTAACACTATAGAGACTGGTATTGTAGTAACACTAGATACTGTTTTTGTAGTAACACTATATAGACTGGTATTGTAGTAACACTATAGAGACTGGTATTGTAGTAAAACTATAGAGACTGGTATTGTAGTAACACTATAGAGACTGGTATTGTAATAACACTAGAGACTGGTATTGTAGTAACAATATAGAGACTGGTATTGTAAGAACACTAGAGACTGGTATTGTAGTAACACTATAGAGACATTTATTGTAGTAACACTATAAAGACTGGTATTATAGTAACACTATAGAGACTGGCATTGTAGTAACACTAGATATTGGTATTGTAGTAACACTATAGAGACTGGTATTGTAGTAACACTATAGATACTGGTATTGTAGTAACACTATAGAGACTGGTATTGTAATAACAGTAGATACTAGTATTGTAGTAACACTATAGAGACTGGTATTGTAATAACACTAGAGACTGGTATTGTAATAACACTATAGAGACTGGTATTGTAGTAACTCTATAGAGACTGGTATTGTAGTAACACTAGATACTGGTATTGTAGTAACACTATAGAGACTGGTATTGTAGTAACACTATAGAGACTGGTATTGTAGTAACACTATAGAGACTGGTATTGTAGTAACGCTATAGAGACTGGTATTGTAATAACACTAGAGACTGGTTTTGTAGTAACAATATAGAGACCTGTATTGTAGTAACACTAGAGACTGGTATTGTAGTAACACTATAGAGACTGGTATTGTAGTAAAACTTTAGAGACTGGTATTGTAGTAAAAATAGAGACTGATATTGTAGTAATACTATAGAGACTGGTATTGTAGTAACACTATAGAGACTAGTTTTGTAGTAACACCATAGAGACTGGTATTGTAGTAACACTATAGAGACTGGTATTGTAGTAACACTATAGAGACTGGTATTGTAGTAACACTTTAGAGACTGGTATTGTAGTAACACTAGAGACTGGTATTGTAGTAACACTATAGATACTGGTATTGTAGTAACACTATAGAGACTGGTATTGTAATAACAGTAGATACTAGTATTGTAGTAACACTATAGAGACTGGTATTGTAATAACACTATAGAGACTGGTATTGTAATAACAGTAGATACTAGTATTGTAGTAACACTATAGAGACTGTTATTGTAATAACACTAGAGACTGGTATTGAAGTAACACTATAGAGACTGGTATTGTAGTAACAATAGAGTGACTGGTATTGTAGTAACACTATAGAGACTGGTATTGCAGTAACACTAGAGACCTGTATAGTAGTAACAATATAGAGACTGGTATTGTAGTAACAATATAGAGACCTGTATTGTAGTAACACTAGAGACTGGTATTGTAGTAACAATATAGAGACTGGTATTGTAGTAACACTTTAGAGACTGGTATTGTAGTAACACTAGAGACTGGTATTGTAGTAACACTATAGATACTGGTATTGTAGTAACACTATAGAGACTGGTATTGTAATAACAGTAGAGACTAGTATTGTAGTAACACTATAGAGACTGGTATTGTAGTAACACTATAGAGACTGGTATTGTAATAACAGTAGATACTAGTATTGTAGTAACACTATAGAGACTGTTATTGTAATAACACTAGAGACTGGTATTGTAGTAACACTATAGATACTGGTATTGTAGTAACACTATAGAGACTGGTATTTTAATAACAGTAGATACTAGTATTGTAGTAACACTATAGAGACTGGTATTGTAGTAACACTAGATACTAGTATTGTAGTAACACTATAGATACTGGTATTGTAGTTACACTATAGAGACTGGTATTGTAGTAACACTATAGAGACTGGTATTGTAGTAACACTATAGAGACTGGTGTTGTAATAACACTAGAGACTGGTATTGTAGTAACAATATAGAGACTGGTATTGTAGTAACACTAGAGACTGGTATTGTAGTAACACTATAGAGACATTTATTGTAGTAACACTATAAAGACTGGTATTATAGTAACACTATAGAGACTGGCATTGTAGTAACACTAGATATTGGTATTGTAGTAACACTATAGAGACTGGAATTGTAGTAACACTATAAAGACTGGTATTGTAGTAACACTATAGAGACTGGTACTGTAGTAACACTAGATATTGGTATTGTAGTAACACTATAGAGACTGGTATTGTAGTAACACTGTATAGACTGGTATTGTAGTAACACTATAGAGACTGGTTTTGTAGTAACACTATAGAGACTGGTATTGTAGTAACACTGTGAGAGACTGGTATTGTAGTAACACTATAGAGACTGGTATTGTAGTAATACTATAGAGACTGGTATTTTAGTAAAACTAGAGACTGGTATTGTAGTAACACTATAGAGACTGGTATTGTAGTAACAATATAGAGACTGGTATTGTAGTAACACTATAGAGACTGGTATTGCAGTAACACTAGAGACCTGTATAGTAGTAACAATATAGAGACTGGTATTGTAGTAACAATATAGAGACCTGTATTGTAGTAACACTAGAGACTGGTATTGTAGTAACAATATAGAGACTGGTATTGTAGTAACACTTTAGAGACTGGTATTGTAGTAACACTAGAGACTGGTATTGAAGTAACACTATAGAGACTGGTATTGTAGTAACAATAGAGTGACTGGTATTGTAGTAACACTATAGAGACTGGTATTGCAGTAACACTAGAGACCTGTATAGTAGTAACAATATAGAGACTGGTATTGTAGTAACAATATAGAGACCTGTATTGTAGTAACACTAGAGACTGGTATTGTAGTAACAATATAGAGACTGGTATTGTAGTAACACTTTAGAGACTGGTATTGTAGTAACACTAGAGACTGGTATTGTAGTAACACTATAGATACTGGTATTGTAGTAACACTATAGAGACTGGTATTGTAATAACAGTAGATACTAGTATTGTAGTAACACTATAGAGACTGGTATTGTAATAACACTATAGAGACTGGTATTGTAATAACAGTAGATACTAGTATTGTAGTAACACTATAGAGACTGTTATTGTAATAACACTAGAGACTGGTATTGTAGTAACACTATAGATACTGGTATTGTAGTAACACTATAGAGACTGGTATTTTAATAACAGTAGATACTAGTATTGTAGTAACACTATAGAGACTGGTATTGTAGTAACACTAGATACTAGTATTGTAGTAACACTATAGATACTGGTATTGTAGTTACACTATAGAGACTGGTATTGTAGTAACACTATAGAGACTGGTATTGTAGTAACACTATAGAGACTGGTGTTGCAATAACACTAGAGACTGGTATTGTAGTAACAATATAGAGACTGGTATTGTAGTAACACTAGAGACTGGTATTGTAGTAACACTATAGAGACATTTATTGTAGTAACACTATAAAGACTGGTATTATAGTAACACTATAGAGACTGGCATTGTAGTAACACTAGATATTGGTATTGTAGTAACACTATAGAGACTGGAATTGTAGTAACACTATAAAGACTGGTATTGTAGTAACACTATAGAGACTGGTACTGTAGTAACACTAGATATTGGTATTGTAGTAACACTATAGAGACTGGTATTGTAGTAACACTGTATAGACTGGTATTGTAGTAACACTATAGAGACTGGTTTTGTAGTAACACTATAGAGACTGGTATTGTAGTAACACTGTAGAGACTGGTATTGTAGTAACACTATAGAGACTGGTATTGTAGTAATACTATAGAGACTGGTATTTTAGTAAAACTAGAGACTGGTATTGTAGTAACACTATAGAGACTGGTATTGTAGTAACAATATAGAGACTGGTATTGTAGTAACACTATAGAGACTGGTATTGCAGTAACACTAGAGACCTGTATAGTAGTAACAATATAGAGACTGGTATTGTAGTAACAATATAGAGACCTGTATTGTAGTAACACTAGAGACTGGTATTGTAGTAACAATATAGAGACTGGTATTGTAGTAACACTTTAGAGACTGGTATTGTAGTAACACTAGAGACTGGTATTGTAGTAACACTATAGATACTGGTATTGTAGTAACACTATAGAGACTGGTATTGTAATAACAGTAGATACTAGTATTGTAGTAACACTATAGAGACTGGTATTGTAATAACACTATAGAGACTGGTATTGTAATAACAGTAGATACTAGTATTGTAGTAACACTATAGAGACTGTTATTGTAATAACACTAGAGTCTGGTATTGTAGTAACACTATAGATACTGGTATTGTAGTAACACTATAGAGACTGGTATTTTAATAACAGTAGATACTAGTATTGTAGTAACACTATAGAGACTGGTATTGTAGTAACACTAGATACTAGTATTGTAGTAACACTATAGAGACTGGTATTGTAGTTACACTATAGAGACTGGTATTGTAGTAACACTATAGAGACTGGTATTGTAGTAACACTATAGAGACTGGTGTTGTAATAACACTAGAGACTGGTATTGTAGTAACAATATAGAGACTGGTATTGTAGTAACACTAGAGACTGGTATTGTAGTAACACTATAGAGACTGGTATTGTAGTTACACTATAGAGACTGGTATTGTAGTAACACTATAGAGACTGGTATTGTAGTAACACTATAGAGACTGGTATTGTAATAACACTAGAGACTGGTATTGTAGTAACAATATAGAGACTGGTATTGTAGTAACACTAGAGACTGGTATTGTAGTAACACTATAGAGACATTTATTGTAGTAACACTATAAAGACTGGTATTATAGTAACACTATAGAGACTGGCATTGTAGTAACACTAGATATTGGTATTGTAGTAACACTATAGAGACTGGTATTGTAGTAACACTATAAAGACTGGTATTGTAGTAACACTATAGAGACTGGTACTGTAGTAACACTATATATTGGTATTGTAGTAACACTATAGAGACTGGTATTGTAGTAACACTGTATAGACTGGTATTGTAGTAACACTATAGAGACTGGTTTTGTAGTAACACTATAGAGACTGGTATTGTAGTAACACTGTAGAGACTGGTATTGTAGTAACACTATAGAGACTGGTATTGTAGTAACACTATAGAGACTGGTATTGTAGTAACACTATAGATACTGGTATTGTAGTAACATTATAGAGAATGGTATTGTAGTAACACTAGAGACTGGTATTGTAGTAATACTATATAGACTGGTATTTTAGTAAAACTAGAGACTGGTATTGTAGTAACACTATAGAGACTGGTATTGTAGTAACAATATAGAGACTGGTATTGTAGTAACACTAGAGACTGGTATAGTAGTAACAATATAGATATTGGTATTGTAGTAACACTATAGAGACTGGTATTGTAGTAACACTATAAAGACTGGTATTGTAGTAACACTATAGAGACTGGTACTGTAGTAACACTAGATATTGGTATTGTAGTAACACTTTAGAGACTGGTATTGTAGTAACACTAGAGACTGGTATTGTAGTAACACTATAGATACTGGTATTGTAATAACAGTAGATACTAGTATTGTAGTAACACTATACAGACTTGTATTGTAATAACACTAGAGACTGGTATTATAGTAACACTATAGATACTGTTATTGTAGTAACACTATAGAGACTGGTATTGTAATAATAGTAGATACTAGTATTGTAGTAACACTATACAGACTGGTATTGTAATAACACTAGAGATTGGTATTGTAGTAACACTATAGAGACTGGTATTGTAGTAACACTATAGAGACTGGTATTGTAGTAACACTATAGAGACTGGTATTGTAGTAACACTAGATACTGGTATTGTAGGAACACTATAGAGACTGGTATTGTAGTTACACTATAGAGACTGGTATTGTAGTAACACTATAGAGACTGGTATTGTAGTAACACTATAGAGACTGGTAGTGTAATAACACTAGCGACTGGTATTGTAGTAACAATATAGAGACTGGTATTGTAGTAACACTAGAGACTGGTATTGTAGTAACACTATAGAGACATTTATTGTAGTAACACTATAAAGACTGGTATTATAGTAACACTATAGAGACTGGCATTGTAGTAACACTAGATATTGGTATTGTAGTAACACTATAGAGACTGGTATTGTAGTAACACTATAAAGACTGGTATTGTAGTAACACTATAGAGACTGGTACTGTAGTAACACTAGATATTGGTATTGTAGTAACACTATAGAGACTGGTATTGTAGTAACACTGTATAGACTGGTATTGTAGGATCACTATAGAGACTGGTTTTGTAGTAACACTATAGAGACTGGTATTGTAGTAACACTGTAGAGACTGGTATTGTAGTAACACTATAGAGACTGGTATTGTAGTAACACTATAGAGACTGGTATTGTAGTAACACTATAGAGACTGGTATTGTAGTAACACTATAGCGACTGGTATTGTAGTAACACTATAGAGACTGGTATTGTAGTTACACTATAGAGACTGGTATTGTAGTAACACTATAGAGACTGGTATTGTAGTAACACTATAGAGACTGGTGTTGTAATAACACTAGAGACTGGTATTGTAGTAACAATATAGAGACTGGTATTGTAGTAACACTAGAGACTGGTATTGTAGTAACACTATAGAGACATTTATTGTAGTAACACTATAAAGACTGGTATTATAGTAACACTATAGAGACTGGCATTGTAGTAACACTAGATATTGGTATTGTAGTAACACTATAGAGACTGGAATTGTAGTAACACTATAAAGACTGGTATTGTAGTAAAACTATAGAGACTGGTACTGTAGTAACACTAGATATTGGTATTGTAGTAACACTATAGAGACTGGTATTGTAGTAACACTGTATAGACTGGTATTGTAGTAACACTATAGAGACTGGTTTTGTAGTAACACTATAGAGACTGGTATTGTAGTAACACTGTAGAGACTGGTATTGTAGTAACACTATAGAGACTGGTATTGTAGTAATACTATAGAGACTGGTATTTTAGTAAAACTAGAGACTGGTATTGTAGTAACACTATAGAGACTGGTATTGTAGTAACAATATAGAGACTGGTATTGTAGTAACACTATAGAGACTGGTATTGTAGTAACACTAGAGACTGGTATAGTAGTAACAATATAGAGACTGGTATTGTAGTAACACTATAGAGACTGGTATTGTAGTAACACTATAGATACTGGTATTGTAGTAACATTATAGAGACTGGTATTGTAGTAACACTAGAGACTGGTATTGTAGTAATATTATAGAGACTGTTATTTTAGTAAAACTAGAGACTGGTATTGTAGTAACACTATAGAGACTGGTATTGTAGTAACAATATAGAGACTGGTATTGTAGTAACACTATAGAGACTGGTATTGTAGTAACACTATAGAGACTGGTATTGTAGTAACACTATAGAGACTGGTATTGTAGTAACACTAGATACTGGTATTGTAGTAACACTATAGAGACTGGTATTGTAGTTACACTATAGAGACTGGTATTGTAGTAACACTATAGAGACTGGTATTGTAGTAACACTATAGAGACTGGTATTGTAATAACACTAGAGACTGGTATTGTAGTAACAATATAGAGACTGGTATTGTAGTAACACTAGAGACTGGTATTGTAGTAACACTATAGAGACATTTATTGTAGTAACACTATAAAGACTGGTATTATAGTAACACTATAGAGACTGGCATTGTAGTAACACTAGATATTGGTATTGTAGTAACACTATAGAGACTGGTATTGTAGTAACACTATAAAGACTGGTATTGTAGTAACACTATAGAGACTGGTACTGTAGTAACACTAGATATTGGTATTGTAGTAACACTATAGAGACTGGTATTGTAGTAACACTGTATAGACTGGTATTGTAGGATCACTATAGAGACTGGTTTGTAGTAACACTATAGAGACTGGTATTGTAGTAACACTGTAGAGACTGGTATTGTAGTAACACTATAGAGACTGGTATTGTAGTAACACTATAGAGACTGGTATTGTAGTAACACTATAGAGACTGGTATTGTAGTAACACTATAGCGACTGGTATTGTAGTAACACTATAGAGACTGGTATTGTAGTTACACTATAGAGACTGGTATTGTAGTAACACTATAGAGACTGGTATTGTAGTAACACTATAGAGACTGGTGTTGTAATAACACTAGAGACTGGTATTGTAGTAACAATATAGAGACTGGTATTGTAGTAACACTAGAGACTGGTATTGTAGTAACACTATAGAGACATTTATTGTAGTAACACTATAAAGACTGGTATTATAGTAACACTATAGAGACTGGCATTGTAGTAACACTAGATATTGGTATTGTAGTAACACTATAGAGACTGGAATTGTAGTAACACTATAAAGACTGGTATTGTAGTAAAACTATAGAGACTGGTACTGTAGTAACACTAGATATTGGTATTGTAGTAACACTATAGAGACTGGTATTGTAGTAACACTGTATAGACTGGTATTGTAGTAACACTATAGAGACTGGTTTTGTAGTAACACTATAGAGACTGGTATTGTAGTAACACTGTAGAGACTGGTATTGTAGTAACACTATAGAGACTGGTATTGTAGTAATACTATAGAGACTGGTATTTTAGTAAAACTAGAGACTGGTATTGTAGTAACACTATAGAGACTGGTATTGTAGTAACAATATAGAGACTGGTATTGTAGTAACACTATAGAGACTGGTATTGTAGTAACACTAGAGACTGGTATAGTAGTAACAATATAGAGACTGGTATTGTAGTAACACTATAGAGACTGGTATTGTAGTAACACTATAGATACTGGTATTGTAGTAACATTATAGAGACTGGTATTGTAGTAACACTAGAGACTGGTATTGTAGTAATATTATAGAGACTGGTATTGTAGTAACACTATAGAGACTGGTATTGTAGTAACACTATAGAGACTGGTATTGTAATAACACTAGAGACTGGTATTGTAGTAACAATATAGAGACTGGTATTGTAGTAACACTGTATAGACTGGTATTGTAGTAACACTATAGAGACTGGTTTTGTAGTAACACTATAGAGACTGGTATTGTAGTAACACTGTAGAGACTGGTATTGTAGTAACACTATAGAGACTGGTATTGTAGTAACACTATAGAGACTGGTATTGTAGTAACACTATAGATACTGGTATTGTAGTAACATTATAGAGAATGGTATTGTAGTAACACTAGAGACTGGTATTGTAGTAATACTATATAGACTGGTATTTTAGTAAAACTAGAGACTGGTATTGTAGTAACACTATAGAGACTGGTATTGTAGTAACAATATAGAGACTGGTATTGTAGTAACACTAGAGACTGGTATAGTAGTAACAATATAGATATTGGTATTGTAGTAACACTATAGAGACTGGTATTGTAGTAACACTATAAAGACTGGTATTGTAGTAACACTATAGAGACTGGTACTGTAGTAACACTAGATATTGGTATTGTAGTAACACTTTAGAGACTGGTATTGTAGTAACATTAGAGACTGGTATTGTAGTAACACTATAGATACTGGTATTGTAGTAACACTATAGAGACTGGTATTGTAATAACAGTAGATACTAGTATTGTAGTAACACTATACAGACTTGTATTGTAATAACACTAGAGACTGGTATTATAGTAACACTATAGATACTGGTATTGTAGTAACACTATAGAGACTGGTATTGTAATAATAGTAGATACTAGTATTGTAGTAACACTATACAGACTGGTATTGTAATAACACTAGAGATTGGTATTGTAGTAACACTATAGAGACTGGTATTGTAGTAACACTATAGAGACTGGTATTGTAGTAACACTATAGAGACTGGTATTGTAGTAACACTAGATACTGGTATTGTAGGAACACTATAGAGACTGGTATTGTAGTTACACTATAGAGACTGGTATTGTAGTAACACTATAGAGACTGGTATTGTAGTAACACTATAGAGACTGGTAGTGTAATAACACTAGAGACTGGTATTGTAGTAACAATATAGAGACTGGTATTGTAGTAACACTAGAGACTGGTATTGTAGTAACACTATAGAGACATTTATTGTAGTAACACTATAAAGACTGGTATTATAGTAACACTATAGAGACTGGCATTGTAGTAACACTAGATATTGGTATTGTAGTAACACTATAGAGACTGGTATTGTAGTAACACTATAAAGACTGGTATTGTAGTAACACTATAGAGACTGGTACTGTAGTAACACTAGATATTGGTATTGTAGTAACACTATAGAGACTGGTATTGTAGTAACACTGTATAGACTGGTATTGTAGGATCACTATAGAGACTGGTATTGTAGTAACACTGTAGAGACTGGTATTGTAGTAACACTATAGAGACTGGTATTGTAGTAACACTATAGAGACTGGTATTGTAGTAACACTATAGAGACTGGTATTGTAGTAACACTATAGCGACTGGTATTGTAGTAACACTATAGAGACTGGTATTGTAATAACACTAGAGACTGGTATTGTAGAAACACTATTGAGACTGGTATTGTAGTAACACTATATAGACTGATATTGTAGTAACACTATAGAGACTGGTATTGTAGTAACACTATAGAGACTGGTATTGTAGTAACACTATAGAGACTGGTATTGTAGTAACACTATAGAGACTGGTATTGTAGTAACACTATAGAGACTGGTATTGTAGTAACACTATAGAGACTGGTATTGTAGTAACACTATATAGACTCGTATTGTAGTAACACTATAGCGACTGGTATTGTAGTAACACTATAGAGACTGGTATTGTAATAACACTGGAGACTGGTATTGTAGTAACACTATAGAGACTGGTATTGTACTAACACTATAGAAACTGGTATTGTAGTAACACAATAGAGACTGGTATTGTAGTAACACTAGAGACTGGTATTGTAGTAACACTATACAGACTGGTAGTGTAGTAACACTATAGAGAATGGTATTGTAGTAACACTAGAGACTGGTATTGTAGTAACACTATAGAGACTGGTATTGTAATAACACTATAGAGACTGGTATTGTAGTAACACTAAAGTGAGACTGGTATTGTAGTAACACTATAGAGACTGGTATTGTAGTAACACTATAGAGACTGCTATTGTAGTAACACTATAGAGACTGGTATTGTAGTAACACTATAGAGACTGGTATTGTAGTAACACAATAGAGACTGGTATTGTAGTAACACTAGAGACTGGTATTGTAGTAACACTAGAGACTGGTATTGTAATAACACTAGAGACTGGTATTGTAGTAACACTATAGAGACTGGTATTGTAGTAACACTATAGAGACTGGTATTGTAGTAACACTATAGAGACTGGTATTGTAGTAACACTATAGAGACTGGTATTGTAGTAACACTATAGAGACTGGTATTGTAGTAACACTATAGAGACTGGTATTGTAGTAACACAATCGAGACTGGTATTGTAGTAACACTAGAGACTGGTATTGTAGTAACACTAGTGACTGGTATTGTATTAACACTATAGAGACTGGTATTGTAGTAACACTATAGAGACTGGTATTGTAGTAATACTATAGAGACTTGTATGGTAGTAACACTAGAGACTGGTATTGTAGTAACACTACAGAGACTGGTATTGTAGTAACAATATAGAGACTGGTATTGTAGTAACACTATAGAGACTGGTATTGTAGTAACACTATAGAGACTGGTATTGTAGTAACACTAGAGACTGGTATTGTAGTAACAATATAGAGACTGGTATTGTAGTAACACTATAGAGACTGATATTGTAGTAACACTATAGAGACTGGTATTGTAGTAATGCTAGAGACTGGTATTGTAGTAACAATATAGAGACTGGTATTGTAGTAACAATATAGAGACTGGTATTGTAGTAACACTATACAGACTGGTATTGTAATAAAACTATAGAGACTGGTATTGTAGTAACACTATACAGACTGGTATTGTAATAAAACTATATAGACTGGTATTGTACTAACACTATAGAGACTGGTATTGTTTTAACACTATAGAGACTGGTATTGTAGTAACACTATAGAGAATGGTATTGTAGTAACACTAGAGACTGGTATTGTAGTAACACTATAGAGACTGGTATTGTAGTAACACTATAGAGACTGGTATTGTAGTAACACTAAGACTGGTATTGTAGTAACACTATAGAGACTGGTATTGTAATAACACTATAGAGACTGGTATTGTAGTAACACTATAGAGACTGGTATTGTAGTAACACTATAGAGACTGGTATTGTAGTAACACTATAGAGACTGCTATTGTAGTAAAACTATAGAGACTGGTATTGTAGTAACACTATAGAGACTGGTATTGTAGTAACACTATAGAGACTGGTATTGTAGTAACACTATAGAGACTGGTATTGTAATAACACTATAGAGACTGGTATTGTAGTAACACAATAGAGACTGGTATTGTAGTAACATTAGAGACTGGTATTGTAGTAACACTAGTGACTGGTATTGTATTAACACTATAGAGACTGGTATTGTAGTAACACTACAGAGACTGGTATTGTAGTAATACTATAGAGACTTGTATGGTAGTAACACTAGAGAATGGTATTGTAGTAACACTATAGAGACTGGTATTGTAGTAACAATATAGAGACTGGTATTGTAGTAACACTATAGAGACTGGTATTGTAGTAACACTATAGAGACTGGTATTGTAGTAACACTAGAGACTGGTATTGTAGTAACAATATAGAGACTGGTATTGTAGTAACACTATAGAGACTGGTATTGTAGTAACGCTAGAGACTGGTATTGTAGTAACAATATAGAGACTGCTATTGTAGTAACAATATAGAGACTGGTATTGTAGTAACACTATACAGACTGGTATTGTAATAAAACTATAGAGACTGGTATTGTAGTAACACAATATAGACTGGTATTGTAGTAACACTATATAGACTGGTATTGTAGTAATACTATAGAGACTGGTATTTGTCACGATCGTTTACGGAAGATACAGACCAAGGCGCAGCGTGATAAGCGTACATTTTATTTACGTACTTAACTCACGACAAAAACAACAAACAAACGAAACGTGAAGTCTTAGGTTACACAAAACAAACCTTAACGGAACAAGATATCACACCGACTAGTGCCAAACAGGCTGCCTAAGTATGGTCCCCAATCAGAGACAACGAGTTACAGCTGCCTCTGATTGGGAACCACCCTGGCCAACATAGATCCACACGATCTAGAAAACACAACATAGAAAATACAACACAGAAACTCCACACCCTGGCTCAACATTTAAGAGTCCCCAGAGCCAGGGCGTGACAGTATTGTAGTAACACTATAGAGACTGGTATTGTAGTAACAATATAGATACTGGTATTGTAGTAACACTAGAGACTGGTATTGTAGTAACACTATAGAGACTGGTATTGTAGTAACACTATAGAGACTGGTATTGTAGTAACACTATAGAGACTGGTATTGTAGTAACACTAGAGACTGGTATTGTAGTAACACTATAGAGACTAGTATTGTAGTAACACTATAGAGACTGGTATTGTAGTAACACTATAGAGACTGTTATTGTAGTAACACTATAGAGACTGGTATTGTAGTAACACTATTGAGACTGGTATTGTAGTAACACTATAGAGACTGGTATTGTAGTAACACTAGAGACTGGTATTGTAGTAACACTATAGAGACTAGTATTGTAGTAACACTATAGAGACTGGTATTGTAGTAAAACTATAGAGACTGGTATTGTAGTAACACTATAGAGACTGGTATTGTAGTAACACTATAGAGACTCGTATTGTAGTAACAGTAGAGACTGGTATTGTAGTAACACTATAGAGACTGGTATTGTAGTAACACTATAGAGACTAGTATTGTAGTAACAGTAGAGACAGGTATTGTAGTAAAACTATAGAGACTGGTATTGTAGTAACACTATAGAGACTGGTATTGTAGTAACACTATAGAGACTATTATTGTCGTAACAGTAGAGACTGGTATTGTAGTAACACTAGAGACTGGTATTGACATTTCTGTGGATCGACTAGAAAGACGTGGCCATAGTCTTTCTAATAAGGATACAACTGTTCTGGCAACATGGCCTTATTAGAATATGTTTCACCTCATGTGGTATTTAACTACTGTGGTTACATGGTCTCATCAGGTGGTATTTAACTACATGGCAGTATTGTGACATATTCCTAATTAGATATGTATGTTTCTGGTCTGCTTTAGTAAACAGAGGGCAGAGGTCGCATCCCAAATGGCACCCTAATCCCTATTGGCCCTGTTCAAAAGTAGTGCACTATGTAGGGAATAGGGTGCTATTCATGACGCAGTCAGACAATAACAGCCACTGTGTGTCACCAGACAACCCTCTGTCATTATCCTCCCTCAGAAAAGGGCTCCATTTGAAAGAGATATTTTCAATTAGTCATAACATGCTGTTTACTCTTTAAACCAGATCCACAGGGTGGTTTGGATCCACTGGGGGACTAATTACTGACAGAGCAGAACAGACAGATACAGAGAGGAGAGAGAGGGATAGATGAAGTAAAGAGTCGTCGGGTGAGGTTGTGTCTCTCTCTGGCGGGAGGTAAGCTTGGCTTATATGGTGTCGAGTAAAGCTTAAACCATGTATTTTGATTGTAGTTAGGTATTGTAGGTAGTTTATCTAGGTAGTTATCGTAGTTTATTGTAGGTAATTATTGTAGGTAAGTATTGTATTCGGCTGAGCCCGGTGAAGCACGAGGCTAGCTAACCCACTACCTGGACTAGCTAGCGGGTAGCTACTGGTAACTATTAGCAACTGTGGATAGTTGTTTCCAATGTTATTTCACGCTTAAGAGTACCTGTAATTATGCCAGCTAGCTGCCTACCATTCAGATGTTTTTCTAACCTCATTATCTGAAGCGTTAACGTTAGGTAGTTAGTAGCTACTGTACTCGAAATGTAGCTAGCTTTTCCCTACCTGGATAGCTAACTAAACAATATCTGGAACGACCTAGCGAACAGACGCGAACTGGCTGAATCGATTCAGTGGCTAGCTTTGCACTTAACTGGCTAACAGTAGCTACTAAGGGTAAGTTATAACCTACATTTGTGTTTTGTTTTTACATACTGGTAACCAGAGTCGTTCAAGGGAATTCGGGACATGGGTGACTAGTTAACGTTAGCTTGGCTCTCTCTGTGTGTTCGTGCCGTGGGAGGAGGGTTTTTTTTGTTGGCAGAGAGCAATGGCTAGCTAGTATGCTAACTATTCTAGCTAACTAACTGGCTGAATAAGTTGACGACGGACTCACTCAAACTGTCATAACTAACCCAAAACTTTACACAACGTTAGACACGGACACGAATGATCTGCTTGGCGTGTTAAAACACTGGTGGTTTGTTGTAACCGAGTATTGGTGCTAAACCGTGTTATTGGAGGCTGGCATGCTAGTTGGCTATGGCGTCATAGGATTCGGTGCCCTGGACGGTTTTCACAGAAGAATACTGTACCAAGTTAGCTAGCTGAATAAACTCAGTTAGTCTATTCCTAGAAAACATTGAACCGCTGTAGTTTACAACAATTATAATTTCTAAAGTGGATGTTGGGAGAGTTATATTTGAGTGTTTCAGTGAAACGTAAGTGAGGGAGGCCCCGCTCTCTCGCTTTCCCAGATGTTTAGTTCATTTCATTCCGATCTCCTTTGCATTATTGTAGCCATTTTCTGTAGCCTTTCAACTATGTGTCTGTCTATCCCTGTTCTCTCCTCTCCGCACAGGCTATACAAACGCCTCACACCGTGTGGCTGCTGTCACTCTAACCTGGTGGTCCCTGCATGCACGACCCACGTGGAGTTCCAGGTCTCCGGCAGCCTCTGGAACTGCCGTTCTGCAGCCAACAAGGCAGAGTTCATCTCAGCCTATGCTACCCTCCAGTCCCTCGACTTCTTGGCGCTGACGGAAACATGGATTACCACAGAAAACACTGCTACTCCTACTGCTCTCTCCTCTTCTGACCATGTGTTCTCGCATACCCCGAGAGCATCTGGTCAGCGGGGTGGTGGCACAGGAATCCTCATCTCTCCCAAGTGGACATTCTCTCTTTCTCCCCTGACCCATCTGTCTATCTCCTAATTTGAATTCCATGCTGTCACAGTCACTAGCCCATTCACTTAACATCCTTATCATTTATCGCCCTCCAGGTTCCCTTGGAGAGTTCATCAATGAGCTTGACGCCTTGATAAGTTCCTTTCCTGAGGATGGCTCACCCCTCACAGTTCTGGGTGACTTTAATCTTCCTACGTCTACCTTTGACTCATTTCTCTCTGCCTCATTCTTTCCACTCCTCTCCTCTTTTGACCTCACCCTCTCACCGTCCCCACCTACTCACAAGGCAGGCAATTGACCTCATCTTTACTAGATGCTGTTCTTCTACTAATCTCACTGCAACTCCCCTCCAAGTCTCCGACCACTACTTTGTATCATTTTCTCTCTCGCTCTCCTCCAACACTACTCATTCTGCCCCTACTCAGATGGTAATGCGCCGTCGCAACCTTCGCTCTCTCTCTCCCGCTACTCTCTCCTCTTCCATCCTATCATGCTCTCTCTCTCCCGCTACTCTCTCCTCTTCCATCCTATCATCTCTTCCCTCTGCTCAATCCTTCTCCCTCCAATCTCCTGATTCTGCCTCCTCAACCCTCCTCTCCTCCCTTTCTGCATCCTTTGACTCTCTATGTCCCCTATCCTCCCGGCCGGCTCGGTCCTCCCCTCCTGCTCCGTGGCTTGACGACTCATTGTGAGCTCACAGAATAGGGCTCCAGGCAGCCGAGCGAAAATGGAGGAAAACTAGACTCCCTGCGGACCTGGCATCTTTTCACTCCCTCCTCTCTACATTTTCTTCCTCCGTTTCTGCTGCTAAAGCCACTTTCTACCACTCTAAATTCCAAGCATCTGCCTCTAACCCTAGGAAGCTCTTTGCCACCTTCTCCTCCCTGCAGAATCCCCCCCCCGACCCCCCCTCCCTCTCTGTGGATGACTTTGTCAACCATTTTGAAAAGAAGGTTGACGACATCCGATCCTCGTTTGTTAAGTCAAATGACACCACTGGTCCTGCTCACACTGCCCTACCCTATGCTTTGACTTCTTTCTCCCCTCTCTCTCCAGATCAAATTTTGCGACTTGTGACAGCCGGCCGCCCAACAACCTGCCCGCTTGACCCTATCCCCTCCTCTCTTCTCCAGACCATTTCAGGAGACCTTCTCCCTTACCTCACCTCGCTCATCAACTCATCCTTGACCGCTGGCTATGTCCCTTCTGTCTTCAAGAGAGCGAGAGTTGCACCCCTTCTCAAAAAACCTACACTCGATCCCTCCGATGTCAACAACTACAGACCAGTATCCCTTCTTTCTTTTCTCTACAAAAATCTTGAGCGTGCCGTCTTTAGCCAACTCTCTTGCTATCTGTCTCAGAATGACCTTCTTGATCCAAACCAGTCAGGTTTCAAGACTGGTCATTCAACTGAGACTGCTCTTCTCTGTGTCACGGAGGCTCTCTGCACTGCTAAAGCTAACTCTCTCTCCTCTGCTCTTGTCCTTCTAGACCTGTCTGCTGCCTTTGATACTGTGAACCATCAGATCCTCCTCTCCACCCTCTCCGAGTTGGGCATCTCCGGCGCGGCTCACTCTTGGATTGCGTCCAACCTGACCGGTCGCTCCCCCCAGGTGGCATGGCGAGAATCTGTCTCCGCACCACGTGCTCTCACCACTGGTGTCCCCCAGGGCTCAGTTCTAGGCCCTCTCCTATTCTCGCTATACACCAAGTCACTTGGCTCTGTCATATCCTCACATGGCCTCTCCAATCATTGCTACGCAGACGACACACAATTAATCTTCTCCTTTCCCCCTTCTGATAACCAGGTGGCGAATCGCATCTCTGCATGTCTGGCAGACATATCAGTGTGGATGACGGATCACCACCTCAAGCTGAACCTCGGCAAGACGGAGCTGCTCTTCCTCCCGGGGAAGGACTGCCCGTTCCATGATCTCGCCATCACGGTTGACAACTCCGTTGTGTCCTCCTCCCAGAGTGCAAAGAGCCTTGGCGTGACCCTGGACTACACCCTGTCGTTCTCCGCTAACATCAAGGCGGTGACCCGATCCTGTAGGTTCATGCTCTACAACATTCGCAGAGTACAACCCTGCCTTACACAGGAAGTGGCACAGGTCCTAATCCAGGCACTTGTCATCTCCCGTCTGGATTACTGCAACTCACTGTTGGCTGGGCTCCCTGCCTGTGCCATTAAACCCCTACAACTCATCCAGAACGCCGCAGCCCGTCTGGTGTTCAACCTTCCCAAGTTCTCTCATGTCACCCCGCTCCTAAGCACACTCACATCTGCTACAAGACCATGGTGCTTGCCTACGGAGCTGTGAGGGGAACGGCACCTCCGTACCTTCAGGCTCTGATCAGTCCCTACACCCAAACGAGGGCATTGCGTTCATCCACCTCTGGCCTGCTGGCCCCCCTACCTCTGTGGAAGCACAGTTCCCGCTCAGCCCAGTAAAAACTGTTCGCTGCTCTGGCACCCCAATGGTGGAACAAACTCCCTCACGACGCCAGGACAGCGGAGTCACTCACCACCTTCCGGAGACACTTGAAACCCCACCTCTTTAAGGAATACCTGGGATAGGATAAAGTAATCCTTCTAACCCCCTTACCCCACCCCAAAGGAAAAAAATAAATAATAGTGGTTGTCCCACTGGCTATCATAAGGTGAATTCACCAATTTGTAAGTCGCTCTGGATAAGAGTGTCTGCTAAATGACAAAAATGCACTACTTTGACCATACCCTATGGGGGAATAGTGTCAGGTTTTGGCCATGACTGTTCGGGTTTTGGTCACTAGATGTCCCCATTGCACCTTTTTTGTACCTTTTGTTTTTCTTGCTCTAATTATTGTTTGCACCTGTAGGTCATTCCCTTGTTAGTATTTAAACCCTGTGTGTTCCTCAGTTCCTTGCTCAGTGTTTGTAGTTAGCACCCAGCCCCAGCCCAAGCCTTGTTTTATATAGATATTTCTCTGGTGGGATTTTCCAGAGGTTCTCTGGTTTAGTTCTTGTGTTTTGTTTGAGTAGTCTTTTGAGGTTTGTTTTTCCCTGCAGTTTTTTACCACTTTGTGGAGTTTCTTTTGTTTTTTGGAGGTTTTCCTCTTTGTGCCTCTTGGCTTTATTTTTGGACATTATGGATTTAGTTTCTTTGCCTGAAGATTTTGTTCTTTTATTAAACCACCATCTCTAGTACTGCTGTGTCTGCCTCATCCTCTGGGTTCTGACAATTATTAGTGACTGTTTCTTGCACCGGGTCGTGACAGAAACACTGAGCCATTATTATGAACCCAGAGGCAGCCAGTACCAGGATCTTTTTCCATGCTGTCCCACCATGAGGGGACTGTCCAACGCCACGAGGCTGCTCTGGTTCAGCAAGAGGCCTTAATGGCTAGACATTCTCAACTTCTGTCAGAGATGCTGACTTCCATAAAGCAGATTTCGGATCGACTTTCCCCGGCAACCGCTTCTGCTCCAGTTCATCCGATTCAAGGGCCCCCTGGCAGTTAATCCCCTGGCTGAACCTCGTCTGCCGCCTCCCCAACGGTTCTCAGGGGATCCCAGTGTTTGTAAGGGTTTTTCACCCAATGTTCTCTCTCCTTTGAGCTGCAACCATCGTCGTTTCCCACCGACCGGTCCAAGATAGCATATATCATCACCCTGCTGTCGGAAAAGGCCCTAGCCTGGGCTACTGCTGTGTGGGATGCCCAAAGTCCCTGCTGTGCCAGCTACTCTACCTTTGCTGAAGAATTCAAGCGAGTGTTTCAAGGTCCTACCAACGGCCCTGACTCAGCCAAACAGCTCCTGACTCTCCGCTAAGGTCGGCGCAGCGTGACGGACTATGCCATCCAGTTCCGCACTGTGGCAGCAGCAAGTGGCTGGAACGACGAGGCGCTCACAGTGTGTTTTTTGAAGGGTCTTTCTGACACCATCCAAGATGACCTGGCCACTCGGGAACCACCGGACAACCTCGAGTCCCTTATCAAGTTGGCTTCACGCATAGACCAGCGTCTGAGAGAGAGAGAACAAAACCATAGACCGCTCACCCTAGCTCCTATCGGTTCCAGCTCCGAGTCTCCACCTTTATCCTCGCTGGCTCCACCAGAACCCATGCAGGTTGGACGCATCTCCCAGGCTGAGAGAGACCGCCGGATGAGGGAGCGATGCTGTCTATATTGCGGCAAACCGGGCCATTTCCGCTCCACGTGTCCCCGGGCTCCAGGGAACGCACTCTCCGTGCAGGCCTGGGAGGACTGTAACGGGAAACATAACCTCCTCCCATCCATCCAACTCCCGCCTGCTCATTCCAGTTACCCTTTCCTGGGACGACCACGAAGTTTTCTCTTCAAGCCTTGGTAGACTCTGGAGCCGCAGGTAACTTCATGGATGGGATCTGGGCGAAGGAGAATGGCGTTCCTTCTGAACCTCTAAGTGACCCCATAAGGGTTACTACGTTGGATAGAAGTCCTTTGGGATCTGGACTTGTCACTCGTGCCACTACCCCCCTACGACTTTCAGTTTCCCAACACCAGGAAGTGATGAACTTTCATCTGATCTCCTGTTCCGAGTTTCCCTCTGTCCTTGGGTTATCCCTGGCTTCAGCCATAACCCTCACATCGACTGGTCTGTGGGCACTATCAAGCAGTGGGGTCCTACGTGCCAAGCCACTTGTATCTTCCCGAGTTCCCAGAGTTCTCCTTCCGAGTCTCTAGAATCCATCGACTTGTCCCGAGTTCCCGAGTGTTACCATGACCTCAAACTGGTATTTAGCAAACAGAGGGCCACCAAACTACCACCCCATAGACCTTACGATTGCACCATCGACCTGTTGCCGGGGACCTGCCCTCCCAGGGGTCGGATCTTTTCCCTTTCTCCTCCCGAACGAGCTGCTATGGATACCTACATCAAGGACGCTCTGACAGCAGGCCTCATGCGTCCATCTACCTCGCCGGCGGGAGCAGGATTTTTCTTTGTGGCCAAGAAAGACGGTGGATTACGACCTTGCATCGACTACCGGGGACTCAATGCCATAACCGTCCGTAACCGCTACCCGCTACCCCTTATGGCCACAGCCTTTGAGCTGCTCCAGGAAGCAGTTGTCTTCACTAAGCTTGACCTGCGGAACGCATACCATCTTGTGCGGATCAAACCCGGGACCGAGTGGAAGACCGCTTTCAACACGCCTACTGGTCACTACGAATACTCGGTGATGCCCTTCGGCCTGACCAACGCTCCGGCTGTGTTCCAAGCGCTCATAAACGATGTGCTTAGAGATATGCTTAACATCTTTGTGTTTGTTTACTTGGATGACATCCTCATCTTTTCGAGCTCCCTTCAAGAACACACTAAGCATGTCAGACAAGTGCTCAAACGCCTCCTAGACAGCCATTTGTACGTTAAGCCGGAGAAGTGTGAATTCCATTCCTCTCGAGTACAATTCCTGGGATTTATAGTGGAACCCGGACGAGTCCAGATGGACCCCAAGAAGGTAGAGGCGGTAGCGGATTGGCCCACCCCCAAGTCCGTTAAGGAAGTTCAGCGTTTCCTGGGCTTCACCAACTTTTACCGCAAGTTCATCAAGAACTTCAGCTCGGTGGCAGCCCCTCTCTCGGCGGTAACCAAGGGTGGCAACACAAGGTTTCTGTGGGGAAGAGAAGCTGAGACGGCCTTCCAAGGACTCAAGCAGCGCATCCTCTCTGCTCCCATCCTGACACTACCAACGGCGGATGAACCTTTGTGGTGGAGGTAGACGCATCAGAGGTTGGGGGTTGGAGCTGTCCTGTCTCAGAGGGGTGAAGACAAGAAGCTTCATCCTTGCGCCTTCTTCTCTCACCGGCTTACCCGGCCGAGAGGAATTACGATGTGGGGGGATCGTGAACTCCCTAGCGGTTAAGATGGCATTGAAGGAATGGAGACACTGGCTCGGGGGGCTTCTCAAACCGTTTCAAGTGCTTACGGACCACAAGAATCTGGAGTATATCCAGCAGGCGAAGCGGTTGAACGCCAGACAAGCTCGATGGTCTCTTTTCTTCAGCCGATTTCAGTTTATCCTCACCTATAGACCCGGGTCGAAGAATCTCAAACCGGACGCCTTGTCACGAATCTACTCTCCTGCCATTCGAGAAGATACTGACATGACTGTCCTTCCGGCCGCTAAGATCGTGGCTCCGATCTCGTGGCAAGTGGAGGATACCGTGAAACAAGCTCAAGCCATCGAACCGGGCCCTGGAGGAGGTCCTGCTAATCGGTTGTTTGTTCCCAAGGCAGCAAGGTCCCAAGTCCTTCGGTGGGGGCACTCCTCTCGCCTCACCTGTCACCCGGGCGTGAGGCCGCACCTTGGAGTTCATCCAGCCGTAAGTTCTGGTGGCCCACCATAAAAGAAGACGTTGCCACTTTCATCAAGGCCTGTTCCGTGTGCTGCCAGGGCAAATCTTCTCACCTCCGCCCTCAAGGACTCCTTCACCCTCTATCTATTCCCCACCGACCCTGGTCCCATATCTCGTTGGACTTTATTACTGGCCTCCCTCCGTCCCATGGTAATACTACGATCCTAGTCATCATCGACAGGTTTTCTAAGGCGGCCAGGTTTGTTCCTTTGACCAAATTACCTTCTGCCAAGGAAACAGCTGAGTTGGTGATTAACCATGTGTTCCGAGTCTTTGGGATTCCGCAAGATATGGTTTCCGACAGAGGTCCCCAGTTCGCCTCAAGGTTTTGGAAGGCCTTCTGCCAACTCATAGGAGCCACGGCCAGTTTATCTTCAGGGTACCATCCGAGTCCAATGGCCAAACTGAGAGGATGAATCAGGAGCTGGAAACCACCCTCAGATGCATGGTTTCCAACAACCCGTCCACTTGGTCATCCTTCATTGTTTGGGCCCGAGTACGCGCCACAACACCTTGTGCTCCTCCTCCACTGGTATGTCCCCGCATGAGTGTCAGTTTGGCTATGCACCTCTATTGTTCCCGGACCAGGAGGCAGAAGTCAGAGTGCCTTCAGCCTCGAGGTTCATCAGACGCTGTCGAAGCTACGTGGAAGAAGGCACGTCTTAATCTTCTGCGTTCCTCTCAGCAGTACCAACGACAAGCCAACAGAGGTCGCCGTCCCGGTCCTACCCTGTACCCCGGCCAGAGAGTATGGCTCTCAACTAAGAACCTACCACTACGGGTGGAGTCTCGCAAGCTGTCCCAGAGGTTCATCGGTCCCTTTAAGATTGCCAGGAGAGTCAATCCCGTTACTTTTCGCCTGCACTTACCCAGATCCCTTAAGATCAATCCAACATTTCACATTTCTTTATTAAAACCTGTTGTTTTTTCTCCCCTTATCCCGGCAGGCAGACCTCCCCCCTCCGCCCCGTGTCATCGGTGGCCAGTCGGCTTATACCGTCCACCGGATACTGGATTCCCGCCGGGTGCAGCGGTCCTGGCAGTATCTGGTGGACTGGGAAGGCTACGGTCCCGAGGAGCGCTCCTGGGTTCCTGCCAAGGACATACTGGACCCTGACCTCATTCGTCAGTTCAGGGCCCTCCACCCTGAGAGGCTGGTAGGAACGTCAGGGAGCCGTTCCTAGGAGGGGGATTCTGTCAGGTTTTGGCCATGACTGTTCGGGTTTTGGTCACTAGATGTCCCCATTGCACCTTTTTTGTACCTTTTGTTTTTCTTGCTCTAATTATTGTTTGCACCTGTAGGTCATTCCCTTGTTAGTATTTAAACCCTGTGTGTTCCTCAGTTCCTTGCTCAGTGTTTGTAGTTAGCACCCAGCCCCAGCCCAAGCCTTGTTTTATATAGATATTTCTCTGGTGGGATTTTCCAGAGGTTCTCTGGTTTAGTTCTTGTGTTTTGTTTGAGTAGTCTTTTGAGGTTTGTTTTTCCCTGCTGTTTTTTACCACTTTGTGGAGTTTCTTTTGTTTTTTGGAGGTTTTCCTCTTTGTGCCTCTTGGCTTTATTTTTGGACATTGTGGATTTAGTTTCTTTGCCTGAAGATTTTGTTCTTTTATTAAACCACCATCTCTAGTACTGCTGTGTCTGCCTCATCCTCTGGGTTCTGACAATTATTAGTGACTGTTTCTTGCACCGGGTCGTGACAAATAGGGAATAGGGTGCCATTTTAGACACAGCCTCTGACTGCCAGTCCCAGCACAAAGAAGTCTGTCGGTCACACCACACTTACCCAGACAAACACAAGCTGGGTGCAGATCTTTTTGGCAACAGGGGAGAACAGCATTTCAGGGTAGAATTGGGGGCTCCTACAGTGAAATCTCAGGAGGAACATTTTGACAAGCTATACTTTTCTTAGCTGGGGGTGCATGGAGACTCAACAATAGCTAGTACAATGTCAGAGTGCCTTTTTAATTCCACCCAAGAGAACACAAGTTCAGCCCAAAACATTTTTATTTCACCTTCTCGCTCTAGTTACTGTTGAAGTGGATTAAAATGTAGAACCTCCAGATGTCAAGTAGAAATGACAGAATATAAGAGGCTGTGTGTGTGTGCGTGCGTGCGTGCGTACGTGCGTGTGTGTGTGTGTGTGTGTAATGGACGAGAACAAGCTAGGGAGCCAGAGACCTTGTGGTCTTTAGCTAGATGGCTATTAGTGTGTAATGGACCCACACAGACCCCCATCACACTGCCCTATTGGAAATGTATTCAAGGACTTACATTGACCACCTGACAACGAACAGACTCATTCATTATGTAAAATAAACGACAAACACAGCTCAGGGCCTAAAAGCATTGTTTTTAACAGACAAGTAGTGTATTGCAAGTGTATTTAAATAACTTTTGGCATACTGGTGTATTGACTGGTGTATTGACTGGTGTATTGACTGGTGTTTTGACTGGTGTATTGCAGACTGGTGTATTGGTTGACTGATGTGTTGACTGGTGTGCTGGTGTGTTGACTGGTGTATTGTAGACTGGTGAATTGCAGACTGGTGTGTTGACTAGAGTGTTGACTGGTGTATTGACTGGTGTTTTGACTGGTGTATTGAAGACTGGTGTATTGACTGGTGTATTGACAGGTGTATTGACTGGTGTGTTGACTGGTGTTTTGACAGGTGCATTGACTGGTGTATTGACTGGTGTATTGACTAGTGTATTGCAGACTGGTGTTTTGACAGGTGTATTGACTGGTGTATTGCTGACTGGTGTATTGACTGGTGAAGTGTAGACTGGTGTATTGCAGACTTGTGTATTGCAGGCTGCTGTTTTGACTGATGTGTTGACTGGTGTATTGACTGGGGTATCGACTTGTGTATTGCAGACTGGTGTTTTGACTTATGTATTCACTGGTGTATTGCAGACTGGTGTTTTGACTGGTGTATTGCTGACTGGTGTATTCATTGGTGTATTACAGACTGGTGTATTGCAGACTGGTGTGTTGACTGGTGTATTTCAGACTGGTGTATTGATTATTGAATTGCAGACTTGTGTATTGACTGGTGTATTGACTGGTGTATTGACAGGTGTAATGTAGACTGGTGTCGTGACTGGTATATGGTAGACTAGTGTGTTGACTGGTGTATTGACTGGTGTATTGTAGACTGGTGCATTGCAGACTGGTGTATTGACAGGGGTATTGACTGGTGTATTGACTGCTGTAGTGTAGACTGGTGTATTGCAGACTGGTGTATTGACTAGTGTATTGACTGGTGTAGAGTAGACTGGTGTATTGCAGACTGGTGTATCGCAGACTGGTATTTTTACTGGTGTATTGACTGGTGTATTGCAGACTGGTGCTTTGACTGGTGTATTGACTGGTGTATTTCAGACTGGTGTATTGCAGACAAGTGTATTACAGACTGCTGTTTTGACTGGTGTATAGCAGACTGGTGTATTGCAGACTGGTGTATTTCAGATGTGTTTTTTGACTGGTGTATTGACTGGTGTGTTAACTGGTGTATTGGCTGGTGTATTGGCTGGTGTATTGACTGGTGTATTGCAGACTGGTGTTTTGACTGGTGTATTGACTGGTGTATTGCCAACTGGTGTATTGAATGGTGTATTGACTGTTGTATTGACAGTTGTGGGTTAGACTGGTGTATTGCAGACTGGTGTATTGCAGACTGGTGTATTGACTGGTGTAGTGTAGACGAGTGTATTGCAGACTGGTGAATTGGAGACTGGTGTATTGCAGACTGGTGTTTTGACTGGTGTATTGATTGGTGTATTGCCAACTGTGAATGGTGTATTGACTGTTGTATTGACAGTTGTGGGTTAGACTGGTGTATTGCAGACTGGTGTATTGCAGACTGGCGTATTGACTGGTGTAGTGTAGACGAGTGTATTGCAGACTGGTGAATTGGAGACTGGTGTATTGCAGACTGGTGTATTGCCTGGTGTATTGACTGGTGTATTGCAGACTGGTGTATTGACTGGTGTATTGCAGACTGGTGTATTTCAGACTGGTGTATTGACTGGTGTTTTGACTGGTGTCTTGCCTGGTGTATTGCAGACAGGTGTATTGACTGGTGTATTGACTAGTGTGTTGGCTGGTGTATTGCAGACTAGTTTATTGACTGGTGTATTGACTGGTGTATTGACTGGTGAAGTGTAGACTGGTGTATTGCAGACTGGTGTATTGCAGGCTGATGTTTTTACTGGTGCATTGACTGGTGTATTGACTGGGGTATTGACTGGTGTATTTCAGGCTGATGTTTTGCAGACTGGTGTATCGCAGACTGGTCTATTGACTGGTATATTTCCGACTGGTGTTTTGACTGGTGTATTGACTGGTGTAATGACTGTTGTAATGTAGACTGTTGTTTTGACTGGTGTATTGTAGACTTGTGTGTTAACTGGTGTGTTGACTGGTGTATTGACTGGTGTATTGCAGACTGGTCTATTGCAGACTGATGTATTGACTGGTTGTTTGACTGGTATATTGATTGTTGTATTGCAGACTGGTGTATTGACTGGTGTATTGACTGGTGTATTGACTGGTGTATTGCAGACTGGTGTATTAACTGGTGTATTGACTGGTGTATTGCAAACTGGTGTATTGCAGACTGGTGTATTGACTGGTGTGTTGACTGGTGTATTGACTGGTGTATTGACTGGTGTATTGACGGGTGTATTGCAGACTGGTGTATTGACTGGTGTATTGACTGGTGTATTGCAGACTGGTGTATTGACTGGTGTATTGCAGACTGGTGTATTTCAGACTGGTGTATTGACTGGTGTTTTGACTGGTGTCTTGCCTGGTGTATTGCAGACAGGTGTATTGACTGGTGTATTGACTAGTGTGTTGGCTGGTGTATTGCAGACTAGTTTATTGACTGGTGTATTGACTGGTGAAGTGTAGACTGGTGTATTGCAGACTGGTGTATTGCAGGCTGATGTTTTTACTGGTGCATTGACTGGTGTATTGACTGGGGTATTGACTGGTGTATTTCAGGCTGATGTTTTGCAGACTGGTGTATCGCAGACTGGTCTATTGACTGGTATATTTCCGACTGGTGTTTTGACTGGTGTATTGACTGGTGTAATGACTGTTGTAATGTAGACTGTTGTTTTGACTGGTGTATTGTAGACTTGTGTGTTAACTGGTGTGTTGACTGGTGTATTGACTGGTGTATTGCAGACTGGTCTATTGCAGACTGATGTATTGACTGGTTGTTTGACTGGTATATTGATTGTTGTATTGCAGACTGGTGTATTGACTGGTGTATTGACTGGTGTATTGACTGGTGTATTGCAGACTGGTGTATTAACTGGTGTATTGACTGGTGTATTGCAAACTGGTGTATTGCAGACTGGTGTATTGACTGGTGTGTTGACTGGTGTATTGACTGGTGTATTGACTGGTGTATTGACGGGTGTATTGCAGACTGTTGTTTTGACTGGTGTATTGTAGACTTGTGTGTTAACTGGTGTGTTGACTGGTGTATTGCAGACTGGTGTATTGACTGGTGTATTGCAGACTGGTCTATTGCAGACTGATGTATTGACTGGTTGTTTGACTGGTATATTGATTGTTGTATTGCAGACTGGTGTATTGACTGGTGTATTGATTGGTGTATTGACTGGTGTATTGCAGACTGGTGTATTAACTGGTGTATTGACTGGTGTATTCCAAACTGGTGTATTGCAGACTGGTGTATTGACTGGTGTGTTGACTGGTGTATTGCCTGGTGTATTGCAAACTGGTGTATTGCAGTGTATTTCACAGCCACCAAAGTAGGTAATGTTCCTACATGTATCACTCAAAATAATGGCAAAAAAAAACACATTAAACCTGAGACGTGATGCCTTTCCACACATCCACAGCTAGGCATCAGTGAAATGACAACCATTCACCCATCTTTATTCAAGTGCATATCCCTCCACAATAAAGCCATAATATCAGTGTAAGTAGGGAACCTGAATGTCTGAGCCCGTCTGATCCCGCCAGAGCCGCAATGGTCGTCTGGTTTACGACCCGGCAGCTGAATTACTATGAGGGAGGCTGCAACTGATTGCCTGGACAGAAGCAGCGCTTTCAAACACCTGAACACACTACATCAAAGGGAAACTACCTGTCACAGAGCCACCGTCTGATTAGTGACTCAGTGACACAAGCCACAGAGAGAGCAACATGCATGGCCATAACCCTCTCTCTCTCTCTTTCTCTCTCTTTCTGTCTCTTTCCCTCTCCCTTCCTCTCTCCCTACTGGGCACACACTGGTTGAATCAACGTTGTTTCCACAACATTTAAATTAAATTACGTTGAACCAACGTGGAATAGATGTTGAATTGGCATCTGTGCCCAGTGGATCCTTTTGTCTCTGTGTCTCTGTCTCTTCCTTACCCTTAACCTCTCTCTCTCTCACTCCCCCTCTCTCTCCTTATTTCTCTCTGTCTCTCTGTCTGTCTCGTTCTCTTTCTGTCTGTCTCTCTATCTTTTTCTTTCTATCTATCTCTCAGTCAATGAGGCCTGGAAAACATGCATAGATCTAGCCCCGTCTCTCTCTCTCTCTCTCAGTTACCACAGACACAGTGGTCTGGTCAGATGACATGAACATAGAGCTCTTTGGCCGTGCATACCAGTGGTGGGTTTGGCATCGAAAAACAGAAACATATGCAGAAAAGTGATTATTACACTTATTTCCTGTTGATTTATTATGACAGATTATGTTTACTAGACTGACATTTAGTTTTTAATAACTATTATACATTACATTTACCAGACTGTGACATTTAGTTTTTAATAACTATTATACAATATGTTTACCAGAATAACATTTCATTTTTTAATAACTATATACATTATGTTTATCAGACTGACATTTAGTTTTTAATAACTATTATACATTATGTTTACCAGACTGTGACATTTAGTTTTTAATAACTATTATACAGTATGCTTACCAGACTGTGACATTTAGTTTTTAATAACTATTATACATTATGTTTACCAGACTGTGACATTTAGTTTTTTAATAACTATTATACATTATGTTTACCAGACTGTGACATTTAGTTTTTAATAACTATTATACATTATGTTTACCAGACTGACATTTAGTTTTTAATAACTATTATACATGATTTTACCAGATTGTGACATTTCGTTTTTAATAACTATTATGCATTATGTTTACCAGACTGACATTTTGTTTTTAATAACTATTATAAATTAGGTTTACTATATTGACATTTACAGTTGAAGTCAGAAGTTTACATACACCTTAGCCAAAAACATTTAAACTCAGTTTTTCACAATTCCTGACATTTAATCCTAGTAAACATTCCCTGTCTTAGGTCAGTTAGGATCACCACTTTATTAAAAAAAAAAAAAAAAATTTTTAAGTATGATAAAATGTCAGAATAATAGTAGAGAGAATTATTTATTTCAGCTTTTATTTCTTTCATCACATTCCCAGTGGGTCAGAAGTTTACATACACTCAATTAGTATTTGGTAGCATTGCCTTTAAATTGTTTAACTTGGGTCAAATGTTTCGGGTAGCCTTCCACAAGCTTCCCACAATAAGCTGGGTGAATTTTGGCCCATTCCACCCGACAGAGCTGGTGTAACTGAGTCAGGTTTGTAGGCCTCCTTGCTCGCACACGCTTTTTCAGTTCTGCCCACACATTTTCTATAGGATTGAGGTCAGGGCTTTGTGATGGACACTCCAATACCTTAACTTTGTTGTCCTTAAGCCATTTTGCCACAACTTTGGAAGTCTGCTTGGGGTCATTGTCCATGTGGAAGACCCATTTGCGACCAAGCTTTAAATTCCTGACTGATGTCTTGAGATGTTGCTTCAATATATCCACATAATTTTCCTTCCTCATGATGCCATCTATTTTGTGAAGTGCACCAGTCTCTCCTGCAGCAAATCACCCCCACAGCATGATGGTGCCACCCCCGTGCTTCACGGTTGGGATGGTGTTCTTCGGCTTGCAAGGTACACCCTTTTTCCTCCAAACATAACGATGGTTATTATGGCCAAACAGTTCTATTTTTGTTTCATCAGACCAGAGGACATTTCTCCAAAAATTAAGATCTTTGTCTAGGAGACAGAACGCGTCTCCTTCCTGAGCGGTATGACGGCTGCGTGGTCCCATGGTGTTTATACTTGCCTACTACTGTTTGTACAGATGAATGTGGTACTTTCAGGCGTTTGGAAATTGCTCCCAAGGTTGAACCTGACTTGTGGAGGTACAGTGAGGGAAAAAGTATTTGATCCCCTGCTGATTTTGTATGTTTTCCCACTGACAAAGAAATGATCAGTCTATAATTTTAATGGTAGGTTTATTTGAACAGTGAGAGACAGAATAACAACAAAAAAATCCAGAAAAACGCATGTCAAAAATGTTATAAATTGATTTGCATTTTAATGAGGGAAATAAGTATTTGACCCCCTCTCAATCAGAAAGATTTCTGGCTCCCAGGTGTCTTTTATACAGGTAACGAGCTGAGATTAGGAGCACACTCTTAAAGGGAGTGCTCCTAATCTCAGCTTGTTACCTGTATAAAAGACACCTGTCCACAGAAGCAATCAATCAATCAGATTCCAAACTCTCCACCATGGCCAAGACCAAAGAGCTCTCCAAGGAAGTCAGGGACAAGATTGTAGACCTACACAAGGCTGGAATGGGCTACAAGACCATCGCCAAGCAGCTTGGTGAGAAGGTGACAACAGTTGGTGCGATTATTCGCAAAAGGAAGAAAGAGCTGTCAATCTCCCTCGGCCTGGGGCTCCATGCAAGATCTCACCTCGTGGAGTTGCAATGATCATGAGAACGGTGAGGAATCAGCCCAGAACTACACGGGAGGATCTTGTCAATGATCTCAAGGCAGCTGGGACCATAGTCACCAAGAAAACAATTGGTAACACACTACACCGTGAAGGACTGAAATCCTGCAGCGCCCGCAAGGTCTCCCTGCTTAAGAAAGCACATCTACAGGGCCGTCTGAAGTTTGCCAATGAACATCTGAATGATTCAGAGGAGAACTGTGTGAAAGTGTTGTGGTCAGATGAGACCAAAATCGAGCTCTTTGGCAACTCAACTCGCCGTGTTTGGAGGAGGAGGAATGCTGCCTATGACCCCAAGAACACCATCCCCACCGTCAAACATGGAGGTGTAACATTATGCTTTGGGGGTGTTTTTCTGCTAAGGGGACAGGACAACTTCACCGGATCAAAGGGACGATGGAGAGGGCCATGTACCGTCAAATCTTGGGTGAGAACCACCTTCCCTCAGCCAGGGCATTGAAAATGGGTCGTGGATGGGTATTCCAGCATGAATATTACCCAAAACACACGGCCAAGGCAACAAAAGAGTGGCTCAAGAAGAAGCACATTAAGGTCCTGGAGTGGCCTAGCCAGTCTCCAGACCTTAATCCCATAGAAAATCTGTGGAGGGAGCTGAAGGTTCGAGTTGCCAAACGTGAGCCTTGAAACATTAATGACTTGGAGAAGATTTGCAAAGAGGAGTGGAACAATATCCCTCCTGAGATGTGTGTAAACCTGGTGGCCAACTACAAGAAACGTCTGACCTCTGTGATTGCCAACAAGGGTTTTGCCACCAAGTACTAAGCCATGTTTTGCAGAGGGGTCAAATATTTATTTCCCTCATTAAAATGCAAATCAATTTCTAACATTTTTTACATGCGTTTTTCTGGATTTTTTGTTGTTATTCTGTCTCTCACTGTTCAAATAAATCTACCATTAAAATTATAGACTGATCATGTCTTTGTCAGTGGGCAAATGTACAAAATCAGCAGGGGATCAAATACTTTTTTCCCTCACTGTATACCATTTTTTTTCTGAGGTCTTGGCTGATTTCTTCTCATTTTCCCATGATGTCAAGCAAAGAGGCACTGAGTTTGAAGGTAGGCCTTGAAGTACATCCACAGGTACATCTCCAATTGACTCAAATGATGTCAATTAGCCTATCAGAAGCTTCTAAAGCCATGACATCATTTTCTGGAATTTTCCAAGCTGTTTAAAGGCACTGTCAACTTAGTGTATGTAAACTTCTGACCCACTGGAATTGTGATACAGTTAATTATAAATGAAATAATCTGTCTGTAAACAATTGTTGGAAAAATTACTTGTGTCATGCACAAAGTACAGTGCTATGGCTCTGTCGTGGCCGGCCGCGACCGGGAGACCCATGGGGCGGCGCACAATTGGCCCAGCGTCGTCCAGGGTAGGGGAGAGAATGGCCGGCAGGGATGTAGCTCAGTTGCTAGAGCATGGCGTTTCCAACGCCAGGGTTGTGGGTTCGATTCCCACGGGGGGCCAGTATGAAAAATAAAATAATGTATGCACTCACTAACTGTAAGTCGCTCTGGATAAGAGCGTCTGCTAAATGACTAAAATGTATATGAAAAAGTATTTGCCCCCTTTCAAATTTTCTCTACTTTTGCATATTTGTGATACTGAATGTTATCAGATCTTCAACCAAAACCTAATATTAGATAAAGGGAACATA
Organism: Coregonus clupeaformis; assembly: GCF_020615455.1. NCBI lineage: Eukaryota > Metazoa > Chordata > Actinopteri > Salmoniformes > Salmonidae > Coregonus > Coregonus clupeaformis. The sequence continues at coordinate 65,711 of NW_025534848.1, forward strand.
AGTGATCAAATAACACAACAATTACATATTTATTTCATAAACAAAGTTTTGCAACACCCAATTCCCCTGTGTGAAAAAGTAATTGCCCCCTTACACTCAATAACTGGTTGTGCCTCCTTTAGCTGCAATGACTCCAACCAAATGCTTCCTGTAGTTGTTGATCAGTCTCTCACGTTGCTGTGGAGGAATTTTGGCCCACTCTTCCATGCAGAACTGCTTTAACTCAGTGACGTGTGGGTTTGCAAGCATGAACTGCTTGTTTCAAGTCCTGCCACAACATCTCAATTGGGATTAGGTCTGGAAAACCAAACTCTGGCGAAAACCAAACTCTGTATTTCACAGTAAGAACATCATACTAAAGGTCAAGCATGGTGGTGGTGGTGTGATGGTTTGGGGATGCTTTGCTGCCTCAGGACCTGGACGACTTGCCTTAATAGAAGGAACCATGAATTTGGCTCTGTATCAGAGAATTCTACAGGAAAATGTCAGACCATCCGTCTGTGAGCTGAAGCTGAAGCGTAGCTGGGTCATGCAGCAAGACAATGATCCAAAACATACAATCAAGTCTACATGAAAATAGCTAAAAAGCAACAAATTGGAAGTTTTGGAATGGCCTAGTCAAAGTCCAGACCTAATCCCAATTGAGATGTTGTGGCAGGACTTGAATCGAGCAGTTCATGCTTGAAAACCCACACGTCACTGAGTTAAAGCAGTTCTGCATGGAAGAGTGGGCCAAAATTCCTCCACAGCGACTTGAGAGACTGATCAACAACTACAGGAAGCATTTGGTTGGAGTCATTGCAGCTAAAGGTGGCACAACCAGCTATTGAGTGTAAGGGGGCAATTACTTTTTCACACAGGGGAATTGGGTGTTGCATAACTTTGTTTATGAAATAAGAGTTAGATTTGATTTTAACTTAAATTACTGTACTGTTCTGTAGAACTAAATGGTGAATCACTTTCTAATTTATAATCATAAATACGGTTATTAATGCTGTTGTTTCTATGTGGACTAAAGTTACTAATACCTCTAAGTACAATTTAATTGCAGTGATGGTTGCAAGCAAAAACTCAAACAGGAAGTACCAGTGACGCGCTGATAGATTAATTATTAATGACTAATTATTACACCCTGAAACTGTGTGAAATGTGTTAGAATGTGTGAGTGTAGGACCAGTAAAGATTATGACATTGAGCTACTATTTAGCAATGTGAGTAAGAGTTAGACCAGACAACAAAGGACAAGGAGAGCTGTCTACAGACAACTGAGAAACCAAGATAAAGAGGCCTCCCAATTTAGGGAGGAGAGAAACTATTAGGCTTTTTAAAGAGTATGAAACATGGTGCAGAATATTGTGAGAACGGCGATAACTGAGGAATGCAGGGAGTAGGCTATGATAAGAAAGTGTGTGTGTGAACTGATGGTCAGGAGAGCAATTATAAAGTGAAAAACTACAGCCTGCCTAAAGAGGGGAGGGATTGTTGTATAACGTATGAGTATAAACGATGGACTCTGAAATTGTGATGGCAGAATTCTCAATGAATAAACATCTCTGACTATGCAGACCGGGACTCTGTCCGTTTCTTGATTTTGGGAGACGCACAGAGACACTGAAATAGTTTGTTAAATAATTATCATAACAGCTTGGTCCTTCTGAGCCGGAATCCAATACCTGCCTCTGTCATTCCAGGTAACTCTGAAAACCGTCGACGGGCGAATGATACATTCGTAAATAGAAAGTCCTGCCCTTTGACATTAAGGATTAAGACAGGCCAGAGGACACCTGATTAATGACAGAGATGGTGACGGAATCCAAACCTACATTGAATCTCGGCTGCAAGGATAAGGTCAGTAGTCTTTATTCATTACTTGGTGAAATTGATTTGAGAACGTGCTAAAATATTGAAAAGTAGCAAATTGATCAATGCGTAGCCATTATAAATGAAATGTTGGTGGGTCCGTAACGATTCACGGTAATAGGCCATTACCAAAAGAAACTACCCGGTGTTGAAATAGAAGGAACTATTAAAAGTACACCTATGGGATGTAACCTGTAAGATATTATAGAACAGTCAACAAATAATCTGGGTTAAACAAATACAAAAAGAAAAGAGAGGATATAATTGAGTAAATTTAGACGGTTAAGATCACCAGGAGAGGGAGAACCCATTCCTGTTGTATGGAGCTGTCAGGAATTATCAAGATTACATTGTGGGGATAAATTCCTCCGTAGAGTAGGAGATAATTCTGGGGGACTAGTACCTATACAGGAAGGGGTGATTCTAGGTGTGGTGTGAAACTGTTTTAACTAACTTGTTATATAGAAGAGGTGGCTAGAGGAGGGAGAACCCATTCCTGTTGTATGAGACTGTCAGGAATTATCAAGATTACATTGTGGGGATGAATTCCTCCGTAGAGTAGGAGATAATTCTGGGGGACTAGTACCTATACAGGAAGGGGTGATTCCAATTGTTGTGTGAAACTGTTTTGAATAACTTGTTATAGAGGTGGCTAAGGGATTTTTAACAGTACCAACCATGGGAGGCAAATCCTCACAAGAGGTCCCAGAATTTACTGGGGATGAGAAATACATGGAAATTACAGGCAAACGAAATGTGTATTATGGACCTAATTGAAAACAAATGGCTTTACTGGGCGACTTGATGTAATTACCTGGAATCCATGATTAAACAAATGCATGTAAATTGTGGTACTGATCTAAATTAAACAGAAAAGAGAGTAATTAAACTAGAGTCCATGATTAAACAAATGCATGTAAATTGTGGTAATGATCTAAAGAAACAGAAAAGAGAGGAACAGGAGGATTCAGAGCTAAGCTCAGGAGGGAGTCAGTATGAGTCAGTAGATGAGATAGTAGGAGGGGGCCAGTACCCACTGATAGCCTTACCTAATCTATTGGCGGGGAATGAAAGGGGCCCCAACAACTTTAGATGTAGTGAGGCCAGAAACAAAGGGGCAGTGTCCTGGAAATCACAGTCTGTTTTTTTTTTTTTTCAGTTCTGCTGGGAGTATATTTGATGATGGGGATTTGTGTTGAATGAGAGGCTAGAGACTTCATAAAATAATAATTGGAATAATACTTATATATTAACTTGCTCACCCAAACGTAGACATACGTCATGGGAGAGACATAATTAATATAATATTGTACAAAGCCAATTTAGGGTTTCCATTAAGGAACGTCAATCACTACATTGGATATTAATACTATGGAGATAAATTCAATATATGCTGGTCAACTACAGCATGTGTTTGGTGGTATTTGTAGCCTACTTAGAAAGGACAGTTACCTATATCTGCTGTATTCTAAACAATGACAGATTGGGGGTTTCATAAGAGGTGGCTATAATTTTTGTTGACAACAGAGGTAATTAGATTTGAGAAATGTTGAAAAGTAATGTTAGATGGAAAGTCAGCAATAGAGGATAGAGATTGTACATGGTTTCCTGTTTGAAAAAAAGTAATAGAAATTGGGTGATGAGAAATGTTGAATTGCATTGTTTAAGCAAGAATGGCATTACATTCATGCTTTCTAGTTATGTGTATGCAAATATGTTATTCGTTTTTGGTGGTGTGTGGATAGAATTTACTAATGCCAGGATTTAGTAAACGTAGAAGAGAGATGGAGTGAGAGCAGTGGAAGGGATACCCCACCCTAAAACGGGGGTACACCAGTTCAGAAGAGATATGGAAGGGCTGACTGCCAGCTTTAAGCTGAATACAGGGGAACTAGAGAGGGCAGTCAGACAGATAGTGTGAAAGGACTGGGCGGCAGTGAGAGGAAACTGGGTTCCCGGAGATGAGAATGCGCCGGTTCTAGAGTGGGCAGAAGGAGGGGCTTATGGAGATAAATTGGCACAACTCTATGATAATCTGAGAGAATATTATCACAGACATGCCGACTTCTCCAAAGTCCATGAGAGTAAACAGGGAGACAGTGAGACTATTAGTTAATACCTAGAGAGACTGAGAGATGTGTTCAATGCAAACAGTGGATTTATTAAACAATAGGTTTATATTTTAAAAACATCAATGCAACAGGTTGCGATGATTAAATTAATAGAAAGGGGTTATAGGTTTATATTAGAAGGTGTAGTGAACTTAATGAAACGTGGTATTATATAGTGTCTTCCAGGATTGATGGAAGTCTCCTATAGCATTATGTTAAGGGGATGCCTGGGATAAAATATAATGTCTTACTTACACGGAGTATGTGATTGTATTGGCTAATGAATGAAATATGACATTTACAGGGGCGACAGGAACAATAGAAGGGGAGACAGATTTCCCTATGGTGTTGATCAAATAATTGATAATGGATCATTTGAGATGAGATCACATGGAGCAGATTTAGGGGTTCAATAATCATTGTGAGATTTAAAGAGGATATGATCTGAAGGGTAATCAATTAAACATAATCATTGTATACTCTAGGACTTTTACGGGATAGAAGTAAGTTGAGGTATTATCAAATGTTGTCATTTAAATTTCATTTTTATTATGCTTTAATAAACAACAAGTTGGTATTTGAAACTAAATTAATGCAATGAGCTGCAGTAATCAGAGGAAGGCACAATCTAATGCAAAACAGCTATTACCTAGATCATTTATTTAGTCATGAGATCAAGAATAAAGAAGCAAGGGACAGTCTCAAAAATAAATAAGGGATGGCAATTGGATGATAAATTACCAATATTACCTAAGTGATTGTTTAGGTAGGTGGTAATATTGACACATGGGCAGTGACATGTGCCAAGAGGAGGGATGATGGTAGATGGTAGGATTAAAGATAAATAGACGAAGTAAAGATTTAAAAAAAAATTTTTTAAACGGTATGATTAGAGAGGGGTTAAGGAAAACATACAGGAGAGCAGGAAGAAATGGGGTACAATGTCTACCGATAGTATTAACTACAATCAGGAGAACTCCAGATAAAGAAGGGTTATTGCCATTGGAGAAGGGATTTGGTAGACCATACAGAATGTCAGAGTTAGGAGGACCGGAGCAGGCAGAAATAGAAATTGAGAGCACCCTAGCAGAACACGTGAGAAGGTAGTTTATTAACCACACCTGTATGTCAGAGGTTTTGTGCCCCACAGGTGAACTAAAGGAGAAGGTGACCCACTCTATATAACCTGGAGACTGGGTGTGGATCCAATCCTTAAAGAAGAAAAACTGGAAGCAGCCCCGTTGGGAAGGTCCATATCAGGTCCTGTTGGTGACGGCCTTCGCTGTAAGAATTGTGGAAAGATCCACCTGGGTGCATGTCACACACTGTAAATAGGTAAACCCAGCTACACCTGACGAACAAACACAGAGTTAGGAGAAAGAACCAATCACCACTAGGGCTCGGGGGTTGGCTCCTTAACGAAGATTCCCTTGCCCTGTCTGATCGCCCTGTGTGAGTTCAATAGAAGGTAAAGCAATGGGGTTGGCCTCTGGCGTCTGACATGTTCTCAGGGCGAGGGTGGGGATTCACAGGTCTCCTGATGATAGGTAGCTGTCTGATTGTGGGGGCCATATTCCTAGCACACTCAAACCCTCCTGATCCGCCAGAAGTAGTAGTTAACCTAACACAAGTTGATAAAATAATACCCGAGCACAGTTTACATAGGCATAGGAGACAGGTTGACGTAGGGAAAGGGGAAGTACTAGTGACTGAAGGAAAGGACATCACCCTCGAGGTCTTTGTGGACCAGTTCGGGAGTTGGGGACTACTGGCTGGTAGTATCGTAAAGGATGTGAGATATATACAGTGGGGAGAACAAGTATTTGATACACTGCCGATTTTGCAGGTTTTCCTACTTACAAAGCATGTAGAGGTCTGTCATGTAGAGGTTTATCATAGGTACACTTCAACTGTGAGAGACGGAATCTAAAACAAAAATCCAGAAAATCACATTGTATGATTTTTAAGTAATTAATTTGCATTTTATTGCATGACATAAGTATTTGATACATCAGAAAAGCAGAACTTAATATTTGGTACAGAAACCTTTGTTTGCAATTACAGAGATCATACGTTTCCTGTAGGTCTTGACCAGGTTTGCACACACTGCAGCAGGGATTTTGGCCCACTCCTCCATACAGACCTCCAGATCCTTCAGGTTTCGGGGCTGTCGCTGGGCAATACAGACTTTCAGCTCCCTCCAAAGATTTTCTATTGGGTTCAGGTCTGGAGACTGGCTAGGCCACTCCAGGACCTTGAGATGCTTCTTATGGAGCCACTCCTTAGTTGCCCTGGCTGTGTGTTTCGGGTCGTTGTCATGCTGGAAGACCCAGCCACGACCCATCTTCAATGCTTTTACTGGGGGAAGGAGGTTGTTGACCAAGATCTCGCGATACATGGCCCCATCCATCCTCCCCTCAATACGGTGCAGTCGTCCTGTCCCCTTTGCAGAAAAGCATCCCCAAAGAATGATGTTTCCACCTCCATGCTTCACGGTTGGGATGGTGTTCTTGGGGTTGTACTCATCCTTCTTCTTCCTCCAAACACGGCGAGTGGAGTTTAGACCAAAAGCTCTCTGGTCGTGGCCAATGTGGAGAGGTTGGAGTCTGTTTGATTGAGTGTGTGGACAGGTTTCTTTTATACAGGTAACGAGTTCAAACAGGTGCAGTTAATACAGGTAATGAGTGGAGAACAGGAGGACTTCTTAAAGAAAAACTAACAGGTCTGTGAGAGCAGGAATTTTTACTGGTTGGTAGGTGATCAAATATTTATATCATGCAATAAAATGCAAATTATTTACTTAAAAATCATACAATGTGATTTTCTGGATTTTTGTTTTAGATTCCGTCTCTCACAGTTGAAGTGTACCTATGATACAAATTACAGACCTCTACATGCTTTCTAAGTAGGAAAACCTGCAAAATTGGCAGTGTATCAAATACTTGTTGTCACGGATTCTGCCGAGGCTGCTCCTCCTCCTTGCTCGGGCAGGCTTCGGCGTTCGCCGTCCCCGGAGTACTAGCTACCACCGTTAGATGTTTCGATGTTAGATTGGTTTTGTCTGTCTATTGCACCTGTGTCCGTTTGTGTCTGATTATGTGTCCTATAAGTTGCCTGCTTTGTGTTGGTTAGTTTGTGTGTTATTGTTACGCCTGTCCGTTGGTGCTGCGTGTTTCTCTATGTTTGTAGTTTTCGTTGTTTACGCACAGTTTGCGTAATCGCTCGCCTCTGTTTTGTGTTGAGGCCGTTATTGTATTTTGCCTAGTGTTTCACTAGTAAAGACTGTTGGACTAAGCTTCGGTGTCCTGCGCCTGACTCCCACACCACATTACATCAGCCCTTGACACTTGTTCTCCCCACTGTATGTATGTCACCATGTACATCCTGGGACCATGTAGTTGCTCATACCGAGAGGAGGGGGGGATATGTCAATCTCCATACACAGTTTAAGGATCTGACAAGTGAGATATCCACTTCAACTGGGGCACCATTTAGAGTACACCTTTCTGAGGGAGGTAGTGAGACCGGGGCTGTGGTGAAGATAGTGCAAACTGTAGACCTGAAGGAAGTAGTACAGGTGGAAACTGACCTGAAGTCTCAGGGGATTATTATTATTATTGTTTTTCTAGAACTAATAAGATAGGATACAGGGTAGGGCATCTTAGCTCCTGCTCCCACACAGAGAATGTCACAACTAAAGAGACCATGACTAATCTCTCCTCTTTGTTGCAGCCAGATGATATTAGGAACCAAATCCAGGCCCGTGCTGACATCTGGTGGTTGTGTGGTGATAACAGATTGTGGCCTCCCCTACATAGAATGGTGAGTTGTCACGTAGAAAGCGGGACCTCCTCCCGGGATCCTTTGATGAAAGGATATATATTGATGGGATAGGAGTACCTCGAGGGGTTCCAGAAGAATTCAAAACTAAGAATCAGATCGCAGCTGGGTTTGAATCAAGTCTTTTCTGGTGGTCAACAATTAATAAAAACGTAGATTGGATAAATTATATTTACTATAACCAGCAAAGATTTATAAACCACACTCGTGATGCAATAAAGGGATTGGCTGAGCAGACAGCGGCAACTAGCTTAATGGCATGGCAGAATAGGATAGCTTTAGATATGCTTTTGGCTGAGCGGGGCGGAGTTTGTGTTATGTTTGGATCTATGTGCTGTACTTTCATCCCCAACAATACAGCACCAGACGGGTCCGTGACCAAAGCTCTTCAGGGACTCACCACGCTGGCGAACAAACTGGCCGAGAACTCTGGTATTGATAGCTCACTAAACGGTTGGTTTGATCAAATGTTTGGTAAATGGAAAACTATTGTTGTAACTATTCTGGGTGCAGCTATAGCTTCTATGGGTATACTTGTTCTTTGTGGATGTTGTCTTATTCCCTGTGTCCGAGGGTTGGTGAGCAAGGCGTTGGAGGATGCAGTTTCCCAACAGATGGTGAGATACGGCCCAATCCCGGACTCCGACCTAAGGAATGAAGAATATGACCCACCAGGCTTGGTGGAGGATGACGACGATTCAGATAGTTTGAGACTGGATGTTTTCCTAGAACTATAAATCTCTAGTTTAAAAGTTATTGTAATGATCTTTTGTGTATTAAAGTCTTGTTTTAAGTATGATGTACTAGTTAACCGATGTTGCAGGATGTGATGAAGCAAATGTTCTTCACTATAGGCTTAGACTGTTGTTTACAGATAGTGGGTAAACAGGTTAGGTACCATTGCTAAAGAGTAATGTTATGCTTTTAATCATGGGGTAACCCATATTGAATGAGACAATTTTTAATGTTTTTATATGCAAATCAACTTATATGCTTCAATGTGTGTGATTCATTTCTATAACAACATATATTTTGTGAGTATGTGTGTAATATTTAGTCAAAGGGTGGATTGATAGAATAATTATTAATGACTAATTATTACACCCTGAAACTGTGTGAAATGTGTTAGAATGTGTGAGTGTAGGACCAGTCAAGATTATGACATTGAGCTACTATTTAGCAATGTGAGTAAGAGTTAGATCAGACAACAAAGGACAAGGAGAGCTGTCTACAGACAACTGAGAAACCAAGATAAAGAGGCCTCCCAATTTAGGGAGGAGAGAAACTGTTAGGCTTTTTAAGGAGTATGAAACATGGTGCAGAATATTGTGAGAACGGCGATAACTGAGGAATGCAGGGAGTAGGCTATGATAAGAAAGTGTGTGTGTGAACTGATGGTCAGGAGAGCAATTATAAAGTGAAAAACTACAGCCTGCCTAAAGAGGGGAGTGATTTTTGTATGACATATGAGTATAAAAGATGGACTCTGAAATTGTGATGGCAGAATTCTCAATGAATAAACATCTCTGACTATGGAGACCGGGACTCTGTCCGTTTCTTGATTTTGGGAGACGCACAGAGACACTGAAATAGTTTGATAAAATAATTATCATAGCACACGCTCAATACGGAAGTGGTCCGATGAAGAAGATGCTAAACTATAGGACTGTTTCACTAGTCCAGACTGGAATTGTCACTAGCTGAGGTTAATGTGGTGCGGGAGTCAGGCGCAGGACACCGAAGCTTAGTCCAACAACGTTTACTAGTGCAAACCCAAGCACAATACAATGAACGGCCTAAAACAACAAACAGAGGCGAGCGATTACGCAGACTGTGCGTAAACTAACAAAACAATAAACAGAGAAAACACGCAGCACTAACGGACAGGCGAATAACAACACACAACCTAACCAATACAACACAGGCAACTTATAGAACACATAATCAGACACAAACGGACACAGGTGCAATAGACAGACAAAAGCAATCAAACATAGAAACATTCAACGGTGGCAGCTAGTACTCCGGGGACGACGAACGCCGAAGCCTGCCCGAACAAGGAGGAGGAGCAGCCTCGGCAGAATCCGTGACAGTACCCCCCCCCCCTTGACGCGCGGCTCCAGCCGTGCGCCGACCCCGGCCTCGGGGACGGCCAGGAGGACGCGGACCAGGGCGCGTGGGATGCCCACGGTGGAACTCAGTCAGGAGGGATGGATCTAGGATGTCCCTCCTAGGCACCCAGCACCGTTCCTCCGGACCGTACCCCTCCCACTCCACGAGATACTGGAGACCACTCATCCGGCGCCTCGAGTCCAAGATGGTCCGGACCCTGTACGCCGGGGCCCCTCGATGTCCAATGGGGCGGAGGGGTCTCTCCTATCTCATCTTCTTGGAGTGGGCCAGCTACCACCCGGCCTGAGAAGAGACACATGGAACGAGGGGTTAATATTCTTGTAATCATAGGCAGTTGTAACCTGTAACACACCTCGTTCAATCTTCTCAGGACTTTAAAGGGCCCCACAAACCGCCGACCCAGCTTCCGGCAGGGCAGGCGGAGGGGCAGGTTTCGAGTCGAGAGCCAGACTCGATCTCCCGGTGCGTATACCGGTCCCTCACTGCGGTGGCGATTGGCGCTCGCCTTCTGTCGACGGATGGCCCGCTGCAGATGGACATGTGCAGCGTCCCAGGTCTCCTCCGAGCGCCGAATCCACTCATCCACCGCAGGGGCCTCGATCTGGCTCTCGTGCCATGGTGCCAGGACCGGCTGATACCCTAAAACCCACTGGAATGGTGTTAAATTGGTGGAGGAGTGGCGGAGAGAGTTCTGGGCCATCTCTGCCCAGGGGATATACCTAGACCACTCCTCCGGCCGGCCCTGGCAATAGGACCTCAGAAACCTACCCACATCCTGGTTGACTCGTTCAACCTGCCCATTACTCTCTGGGTGGTACCCCGAGGTAAGGCTCACCGAGACCCCCAAGCGTTCCATGAACGCCCCCCAGACTCTGGAGGTGAACTGGGGACCTCGGTCAGACACAATATCCTCGGGGACCCCATAGTGCCGGAACACGTGGGTAAATAGGGCCTCAGCGGTCTGTAGGGCAGTAGGAAGACCCGGCATTGGGAGGAGACGACAGGCCTTGGAAAACCGATCCACAACGACCAAAATGGTGGTATTCCCCTGGGAGGGGGAAGGTCGGTCACAAAATCCACCGAGAGGTGGGACCATGGTCGTTGTGGAACGGGCAGGGGATGTAACTTTCCCCTGGGCAAATGTCTAGGCGCCTTACACTGGGCGCACACCGAGCAGGAGGAGACATATACCCTCACATCCCTAGCTAACGTTGGCCACCAGTATTTCACGCTAAGGCAGTGCACTGTCCGGCCAATACCTGGATGTCCAGAGGAGGGTGATGTATGAGCCCAATAAATAAGGCGGTCACGAATCTCGAGCGGAACGTACGTCCGCCCCACAGGACACTCGGGGGGAGTAGGGTCGGTACGCAGGGCCCGCTCGATCTCCGCATCGACCTCCCACACCACCGGAGCCACCAGACAAGACTCCGGCAGTATGGGAGTGGGCTCAATGGACCTCTCCTCTGTGTCATACCGCCGGGACAGGGCGTCTGCCTTACCGTTCTGGGACCCTGGGATGTATGTGATCTTACAAACAAACCGGGTTAGGAACATGTTCCACCTAGCCTGACGAGGGTTTAGTCTCCTAGCTGCCCGGATGTACTCCAGGTTACGGTGGTCAGTCAGAATGAGGAAAGGGTGTTGAGCCCCCTCAAGCCAATGCCTCCACACCTTTAGGGCCTGGACTACAGCTAACAGCTCCCTGTCCCCTACGTCATAATTACGCTCCGCCGAGCTGAGCTTCTTGGAATAGAACGCACAGGGGCGGAGTTTAGGTGGCGTGCCGGACCGTTGCGACAGGACTGCCCCAATACCGGCCTCGGACGCGTATACCTCAACTTGGAATGGTAAAGCGGGATCCGGATGCGCCAGCACCGGAGCCGAAGTGAACAGGTTCTTTAGTTTAACAAATGCCCTGTCCGCCTCAGCTGACCACTGCAAACGCACCGGACCCCCCTTTAGCAGGGACGTGATGGGAGCTGCCACCTGTCCAAAGCCCCGGATAAACCTCCGGTAGTAATTAGCAAAACCCAAAAACTGCTGCACCTCTTTTACAGTAGTTGGAGTTTGCCAATTACGCACGGCCGACACATGGTCAACCTCTATCTTCACACCAGACGCGGACAATCGATAACCCAAAAATAAGACGGACTCCTGGAAAAACAAGCATTTCTCTGCCTTGACATACAAGTCATGCTCCAACAGCCTCCTCAACACTCGGCGCACCAGGGCTACATGCTCGGCTTGTGTAGAAGAGTACACTAGGATGTCGTCGATGTATACTACCACACCCTGCCCATGCATGTCCCGGAAAATCTCGTCAACAAAGGATTGGAAGACTGAAGGAGCATTCATTAACCCGTATGGCATGACGAGATACTCGTAATGACCCGAGGTGGTACTAAATGCTGTTTTCCATTCATCCCCCTCCCTAATGCGCACCAGATTGTACGCGCTCCTGAGATCTAACTTTGTGAAGAACCGCGCTCCGCGTAATGACTCCGTCATAGTCGCAATCAGAGGAAGAGGGTAACTGTACTTAACCGTGATCTGATTGAGAATACGGTAATCAATACACGGGCGCAAACCCCCCGTCCTTCTTCTTCACAAAGAAGAAACTCGAGGAAACCGGGGAAGTGGAGGACCGTATGTATCCCTGTGCCAAGGACTCGGCTATGTAAGTCTCCATAGCCGCGGTCTCCTCTTGAGACAGGGGATACACACGGCTCCGCGGAAGTGCCGCTCCTGTTTGGAGATCTATCGCACAATCCCCCTGTCTATGAGGTGGTAGCCGTGTCGCCCTCGTTTTGCTGAACACAAGTGCTAAATCCTCATATTCAGGGGGAATGCGTATTGCGGGCACTTGGTTCGGACTCTCCACCCGAGGTCGCCCCTAAGGAAACACCTAGACATCTCCCTACACACTGGGCAGACCACTCCATAAGAGCCCTCCGTTGCCACGCAATGGTAGGATCATGGGCGCTTAACCAGGGAAGCCCCAGCACCACGGGATACGCAGGAGAGTCAATCAGATAAAACTGAATGATCTCCTCATGACCCCCCTGCGTCGTCATCTTAAGTGGTGCTGTGACTTCTCTGATCAACCCCGACCCCAGCGGCCAGCTGTCTAGGGCATGAACAGGAAAGGGGGCTTCTACCGGCCGAAGGGGAATTCCTAACCTATAACAAAATTCACGATCAACAAAGTTCCCAGCTGCGCCTGAATCTACTAGCGCCTTATGCTGGGAATGAGGTGCCACCTGTGGAAATCTCACAGGTATACACAAGTGGCTAACAGAGAGCTCTGGGTAAGTGGGGCGCCTACTCACCTGAAATGACTCCCCAGTGCGTGACCTGTTGTCCCCTCTCCCAGGAGACCCTCCCCAGCACCTAGCCGCAGTGTGTCCTCCACGGCCACAGTTGGTGCAGGGGACGACCCCCTCGGGTTCTCTCTCCTCCTCTCCCTAGCGCCAGCACCCCCGAGCTCCATGGGAACCGGCTCGGAGGTGCTGGAGGGTGGAATGGACGACCCCCACTTGGGACGTCCGCGGGTAGCCAGCAGGGTGTCGAGACGGATGGAAATGTCCACCAACTGGTCGAAGGATAGGTTGGTGTCCCTGCAGGCCAGCTCACGACGAACGTCCTCTCGTAGGCTACACCGGTAATGGTCGATGAGGGCCCTCTCATTCCACCCCGCATCCGCCGCTAGAGTCCGGAACTCCAGGGCTAACTCCTGTGCACTCCTCTTCCCCTGTCGGAGGTGGAATAGACGCTCCCCCGCCGCCTTCCCATCAGGTGGATGATCGAACACAGCCCTGAAGCGGCGGGAGAACTCCGCGTAGGTGATGGTGGCGGCGTCTATTCCCCTCCATTCGGCGTTGGCCCACTCCAACGCCTTGCCGGATAGACAGGAGATGAGGGCGGAGACGCTCTCGTATCCCGAGGGCGCTGGGTGTATGGTGGCCAGGTAGAGTTCCACCTGCAGGAGGAACCCCTGACACCCGGCTGCAGAACCATCATATGCCCTCGGGAGCGAGAGCCGAATGCCACTGGGTTCCGGTGCTGGGAGAGGAGGACTGGCCGATGGTGATGGTAAGGTGTGCGAGGGCGTGGGCACCTCCCCCGTAACCAATCGGCGCAGCGTGTTGGACACCTCGTTCATGGCGGCCCCAAGTTGCCGGATCATGGTGTCTTGGTCGCTGATCCGATCCTCCAGCGACTTGGGTGCCGCCGCTGCTCCTGCTGACTCCATCGTGGTGTGTTGTTCTGTCACTAGCTGAGGTTAATGTGGTGCGGGAGTCAGGCGCAGGACACCGAAGCTTAGTCCAACAACGTTTACTAGTGCAAACCCAAGCACAATACAATGAACGGCCTCAAACAACAAACAGAGGCGAGCGATTACGCAGACTGTGCGTAAACTAACAAAACAATAAACAGAGAAAACACGCAGCACTAACGGACAGGCGAATAACAACACACAACCTAACCAATACAACACAGGCAACTTATAGAACACATAATCAGACACAAACGGACACAGGTGCAATAGACAGACAAAAGAAATCAAACATAGAAACATTCAACGGTGGCAGCTAGTACTCCGGGGACGACGAACGCCGAAGCCTGCCCGAACAAGGAGGAGGAGCTGCCTCGGCAGAATCCGTGACAGGAATATGTTCCAGGATTCATCCGATAACATTGAAGAGTTTACCACATCAGTCACCGGCTTCATTAATAAGTGCATTGACGACGTCGTCTCCACAGTGACCGTACGTACATATCCCAACCAGAAACCATGGATTACAGGCAACATCCGCACTGAGCTAAAGGCTAGAGCTGCCACTTTCAAGGAGAGGAACACTAATCCGGACGCTCGTCGGATGTGGCAGGGCTTGCAAACTATCACGGACTATCCAGCCACGAGCTGCCAAGTGATGCGAGCCTACTAGATGAGCTAAATGCCTTCTATGCTCGCTTCAAGGCAAGCAACACTGAACCATGCATGAGAGCACCAGCTGTTCTGGACGACTGTGTGATCTCGCTCTCCTTGGAACAGGTTAACATTCACAAGGCCACGGGGCCAGAAGTATTACCAGGACGCGTACTCAGAGCATGCGCTGACCAGCTGGCAAGTGTCTTCACTGACATTTTCAAGCTCTCCCTGACCCTGTCTAATACCTACATGTTTCAAGCAGACCACCATAGTAGAGGTCTTCATGGATCCACCTGTACCCGAATACCCGAGACTCGATCAGGGATCCGAGCGGGTCCGGATACAGAATTTTAAATAATGTCACGGGTCTGGGTCGGATCTGATAGGATTGTTACGGGTCTCAGGTATGTGTAATTTTAACTGACTTGTCCGGAACTGCCCCTACAGGTCCGACCTCAACTGTTGCAACAGAGAGAGAGAGACATTTTATCATTAATGCTGTTGCTTAATTGCTTTTCCCGTGCACCCTGTGTCATTCCCTCACAGTACAGCCCCTCCTCCTCCTGCTAGAGCAATACCTCTCTCTCCCTCCCTGCTCCCTGTGTCATCCCTCACAGTACAGCCCCTCCCCCTCCCGCTAGAGCAACACCTCTCCCTCCCTCTGCTTCCTGTGTCATTCCCCTCACAGTACAGCCCCTACCCCTCCTGCTAGAGCAACACCTCTCCCTCCCTCCCTGATCCCCGTGTCACTCCCTCACAGTACAGCCCCTCCCCCTCCTGCTAGAGCAGCACCTCTCTCATTCCCTGCTCCCCGTGTCACTCCCTCACAGTACAGCCCCTCCCCCTTCTGCTAGAGCAGCACCTCTCTCTCCCTCCCTGCTCTCCGTGTCACTCCCTCACTGTACAGCCCCTCCCCCTCCTGCTAGAGCAGCACCTCTCTCCCTCCCTGCTCCCCGTGTCACTCCCTCACAGTACAGCCCCTCCCCCTCCTGCTAGAGCAGCACCTCTCTCTCTCTCCTCTCGTGCTTTATAAGCTCTGGTTAATATAGTAGCTTAAAAAAAATATTTTCTGCTGCTTCCATCACTCGGATCGGATCGGACCGGTTCTGGATCCGATCAGGTCTACAGTGGGGAAAAAAAGTATTTAGTCAGCCACCAATTGTGCAAGTTCTCCCACTTAAAAAGATGAGAGAGGCCTGTAATTTTCATCATAGGTACACGTCAACTATGACAGACAAAATGAGAAAAATAAATCCAGAAAATCACATTGTAGGATTTTTTATGAATTTATTGGCATATGATGGTGGAAAATAAGTATTTGGTCAATAACAAAAGTTTCTCAATACTTTGTTATATACCCTTTGTTGGCAATGACACAGGTCAAACGTTTTCTGTAAGTCTTCACAAGGTTTTCACACACTGTTGCTGGTATTTTGGCCCATTCCTCCATGCAGATCTCCTCTAGAGCAGTGATGTTTTGGGGCTGTCGCTGGGCAACACAGACTTTCAACTCCCTCCAAAGATTTTCTATGGGGTTGAGATCTGGAGACTGGCTAGGCCACTCCAGGACCTTGAAATGCTTCTTACGAAGCCACTCCTTCGTTGCCCGGGCGGTGTGTTTGGGATCATTGTCATGCTGAAAGACCCAGCCACGTTTCATCTTCAATGCCCTTGCTGATGGAAGGAGGGTTTCACTCAAAATCTCACGATACATGGCCCCATTCCTTCTTTCCTTTACACGGATCAGTCGTCCTGGTCCCTTTGCAGAAAAACAGCCCCAAAGCATGATGTTTCCAACCCCATGCTTCACAGTAGGTATGGTGTTCTTTGGATGCACTCAGCATTCTTTGTCCTCCAAACATGATGAGTTGAGTTTTTACCAAAAAGTTATATTTTGGTTTCATCTGACCATATGACATTCTCCCAATCCTCTTCTGGATCATCCAAATGCACTTCAGACGGGCCTGGACATGTACTGGCTTAAGCAGGGGGACACGTCTCGCACTGCAGGATTTGAGTCCCTGGCGGCGTAGTGTGTTACTGATGGTTGGCTTTGTTACTTTGGTCCCAGCTCTCTGCAGGTCATTCACTAGGTCCCCCGTGTGGTTCTGGGATTTTTGCTCACCGTTCTTGTGATCATTTTGACCCCACGGGGTGAGATCTTGCGTGGAGCCCCAGATCGAGGGAGATTATCAGTGGTCTTGTATGTCTTCCATTTCCTAATAATTGCTCCAACAGTTGATTTCTTCAAACCAAGCTGCTTACCTATTGCAGATTCAGTCTTCCCAGCCTGGTGCAGGTCTACAATTTTGTTTTTGGTGTCCTTTGACAGCTCTTTGGTCTTGGCCATTGTGAAGTTTGGAGTGTGACTGTTTGAGGTTGTGGACAGGTGTCTTTTATACTGATAACAAGTTCAAACAGGTGCCATTAATACAGGTAACGAGTGGAGGACAGAGGAGCCTCTTAAAGAAGAAGTTACAGTTCTGTGAGAGCCAGAAATCTTGCTTGTTTGTAGGTGACCAAATACTTATTTTCCACCATAATTTGCAAATAAATTCATTAAAAATCCTACAATGGGATTTTCTGGATTTTTTTTTCTCAATTTGTCTGTCATAGTTGACGTGTACCTATGATGAAAATTACAGGCCTCTCTCATCTTTTTAAGTGGGAGAACTTGCACAATTGGTGGCTGACTAAATACTTTTTTTCCCCACTGTATAGAGAACGGGGCTAGTTGACCTCGGGTCCGTTCGGAACAGGTCTCTATATTTTAAAAATGTCTTTATGCATATCGGGTCTGGATGGGAAATCCCAGGTCCATTTTGGAACGGGTCCAACTTTTTGGACCTGTGAAGACCTCTACACCATAGTCCCTGTGCCCAAGAACACCCCGGTAACCGTAAACTGTCTAAATTACTATTCCCTGTAGCACTCACATTTGTAGCCATGATTTGAAAGGCTGGTCATGGCTCACATCAGCACCATCATCCCAGACACACTGGACCCAATCCAATTCACATACCGCCCCAACAGATCCGCAGATAACACAATCTCTATTGCACTCCACACTGCCCTCTCCCACCTGGACAAAAGGAACACCTATGTGAGAATGCTGTTCATTGACTACAGCTCAGCGTTCAACACCATAGGGCCCTCCAGGCTCATCACTAAGCTCAGGACCCTGGGACTGGACACCTCCCTCTGCAGCTGGATCATGGACTTCCTGACGGGCTGCCCCCAGGTGGTGAGGCTAGGCAACAACACATCCGCCACGCTGATCCTCAACACGGGGGTCCCTCAGGGCTGCGTGCTCAGTCCCCTCCTGTACTCCCTGTTCACCAACGACTGCGTGGCCGTGCACGACTCCAACACCATCAATACGTTTGCTGACGACAAGACAGTGGTAGGCCTGATTTCCGACAACGATGAGACAGCCTATAGGGAGGTCAGTGACCTGGCAGTGTGGTGCCAGGATAACAACCTTTCCCTCAACGTGATCAAGACAAAGGAACTTATCGTGGACTACAGGAAACGGAGGGCTAGGCACGCCCCCATCCACATCGCTGTAGTGGAGCAGGTCGAAAGCGTCAAGTTCCTCTGTGTCCACATCACTAAGGAATTAACATGGTCCATACACACCAACACAGTTGTGAAGAAGGCACAACAACGCCTCTTCCCCCTTAGGAGGCTGAAAAGATTTGGCATGGTCCCTCAGATCCTTAAAAAGTTATACAGCTGCACCATTGAGAGCATCTTGACTCGCTGCATCACCACTTGGTATGGCAACTGCTTGGCATCTGACCACAAGGCGCTAGAGGGTAGTGCGTACGGCCCAGTACATCACTGTGGCCGAGCTCCCTGCCATCCAGGACCTCTATATCAGGCGTTGTCATAGGAAGGCCCTAAGAATTGTCAAAGACTCTAGCCACCCAAGTCATAGACTGTTCTCTCTTCTACCACACGGCAAGCATTACCGTTGCACCAAGACTGGAACCAACAGGACCCTGAACAACTTCTACCATAAGACCGCTAAATAGTTAACCAAATATCTACCCGGACTATATGTATCGACCCCCCTTTGCACTAACTCTTTTGACTCATCAAATACACTGCTGCTACTGTTTCTTATCTATCCTGTTGCCTAGTCACTTTACCCCTATCTGTATGTAGATATCTACCTCGATTACCTCGTACCCCTGCACAACAACTCGGTACTGATACCCTGTGTATGTACACTACCTGTCAAAAGTTTGGACACACCTACTCATTCAAGGGTTTTTCTTTATTTTTTATTTTTTCTACATTGTAGAATAATAATGAAGACATCGAAACTATGAAATAACACATTTGGAATCACGTAGTAACCAAAAAAGTGTTACATAAATCAAAATATATTTTATATTTGAGATTCTTCAAATAGCCACCTTTTGCCTTGATGACAGCTTTGCACACTCTTGGCATTCTCTCAACCAGCTTCATGAGGTAGTCACCTGGAATTCATTTCAATTAACAGGTGTGCCTTCTTAAAAGTTAATTTGTGGAATTTATTTCCGTCTTAATGCGTTTGAGCCAATCAATTGTGTTGTGACAAGGTAGGGGGTATACAGAAGATAGCCCTATTTGGTAAAAGACCAAGTCCATATTATGGCAAGAACAGCTCAAATAAGCAAAGAGAAACGACAGTCCATCATTACTTTAAGACATGAAGGTCAGTCAATACGGAACATTTCAAGAACTTTGAAAGTTTCTTCAAGTGCAGTCGCAAAAACCATCAAGCGCTATGATGAAACTGGCTCTCATGAGGACTGCCACAGGAATGGAAGACCCAGAGTTACCATTGCTGCAGAGGATAAGTTCATTAGAGTTACCAGCCTCAGAAATTGCTGCCCAAATAAATGCTTCACAGAGTTCAAGTAACAGACACATCTCCACATCAACTGTTCAGAGGGGACTGTGTGAATCAGGCCTTCATGGTCGAATTGCTGCAAAGAAACCACTACTAAAGGACACCAATAAGAAGAAGAGACCTGCTTGGGCCAAGAAACATGAGCAATGGACATTAGACCGGTGGAAATGTGTCCTATGGTCTGGAGTCCAATTTGGAGACTTTTGGTTCCGACCGCCGTGTCTTTGTGAGACGCGGTGTGGGTGAACGGATGATCTCTGCATGTGTAGTTCCCACCGTAAAGCATGGAGGAGGAGGTGTTATGGTGTAGGGGTGCTTTGCTGGTGACACTGTTTGTGATTTTTTTTTTATTTCAAGGCACGCTTAACCAGCATGGCTACCACAGCATTCTGCAGCGATACACCATCCCATCTGGTTTGCGCTTAGTGGTACTATCATTTGTTTTTCAACAGGACAATAACCCAACACACCTCCAGGCTGTGTAAGGGCTATTTTACCAAGAAGGAGAGTGATGGAGTGCTGGAGTGCTGCATCAGGTGACCTGACCTCCACAATCCCCCGACCTCAACCCAATTGAGATGGTTTGGGATGAGTCGGACGGCAGAGTGAAGGAAAAGCAGCCAACAAGTGCTCAGCATATGTGGGAACTCCTTCAAGACTGTTGGAAAAGCATTCCTCATGAAGCTGGTTGAGAGAATGCCACAAGTGTGCAAAGCTGTCATCAAGGCAAAGTGTGGCTATTTGAAGAATCTGTTTAAAACGTTTTGGGTTACTATATGATTCCATATGTGTTATTTCATAGTTCTGATGTCTTCACTATTATTCTACAATGTAGAAAATAGTAAAAATAAAGAAAAACCCTTGAATGAGTAGGTGTGTCCAAACTTTTGACTGGTACTGTAGCCAAGTTATCGTTACTCATTGTGTATTTATTCTCTTTATTCTCTGCATTGTTGGGAAGGGCCCGTACAGTAAGCATTTCACTGTTAGTCTACATATTTTGTTTACGAAGCATCTGATAACATTTGGTTTGATTTGATTTGACTATAGGAGAACTTTAAGAGAACTCGCACGTAAAAAAAAAAAGAAGGGATTCAATAGAATGAGACTGACTGTATTATAGGGTAAGAGGAGAAGCAACATTTCACCTTTAGATTGATAGAATGAGGGACTGACTGTATTATTACCCTATCCATCCTAGTCCCATCTCTCTCTCTCTCTCTCTCTCTCTCTCTCTCTCTCTCTCTCTCTCTCTCTCTCTCTCTCTATCTCTCTCTCTCTCTCTCTTTCTCTCTCACTCTCTATATCTCTCTCTCTTTCTATCTCTCTCTCTCGCTCTCTGTTTGTCCCTCTCTCTGTGTTTCTCCCTCCTCTCTCTCTCTCTCTCTCTCTCTCTCTCTCTCTCTCTCTCTCTCTCTCTCTCTCTCTCTCTCTCTTTCTTTCTCCCTCTTCCCCCCCTCTCTTTCCCTTTCTCTCTCTGTTTCACTCTGCCTTGTATAAAACCATAAGCAGTACTCCTGCCTACCACTCTTCAGCACCGTGAGGATTAAATGTACCGTACAGTAACTCGTAGCTGGGCAAGATATCTTAACACAGCAAAGACAATACAGAGATCAATAGAAATACTCTCTAATCAGGTTTATCACAGACACACTGATTATTTTTGGTTCAAAATTAATTGTGGCTTTTGTCACATGTGCCGAACACAACAGGTGTAGTAGACCTTACAGTGAAATGCTTCCTGACAAGCCCTTAACCAACAATGACGTTTTAAGAAAGAATACCCCAAAAAATATCACAAAAAATACAATAATAAAAGTAACAAATAATTAAAGAGCAGCAGTAAAAATAACAATAGCGAGGCTGTATACAGGGGGTACCGGTACCGAGTCAATGTGCAGGGGCACCGGTTAGTTGAGGTAATTGAGGTAATATGTACATGTAGGTAGAGTTATTAAAGTGACTATGCATAGATAATAAACAGAGAGTAGCAGCAGTGTAAAAGAGGGGTGGGGGGCAATGCGAATAGTCTGGGTAGCCATTTGATTAGATGTTCAGGAGTCTTATGGCTTGGGGGTAGAAGCTGTTTAGAAGCCTCTTGGACCTACACTTGGCGCTCCGGTACCGCTTGCCGTGCGGTAGCAGAGAGAACAGTCTATGACTAGGGTGGCTGGAGTCTTTGACAATGTTTAGAGTCTTTGACAATGTACTGGGCCGTACGCACTACCCTCTGTAGTGCCTTGCGGTCAGAGGCCGAGCAGTTGCCATACCAGGCAGTGATGCAACCAGTCAAGATGCTCTCGATGGTGCAGCTGTAGAACCTTTTGAGGATCTGAGGTCACATGCCAAATCTTTTCAGTCTCCTTAGGGAGAATAGGTTTTGTTTTGTCGTACCCTCTTCACGACTGTCTTGGTGTGCTTGGACCATGTTAGTTTGTTGGTGATGTGGACACCAAGGAACTTGAAGCTCTCAACCTGCTCCACTACAGCCCCGTTGATGAGAATGGGGGCGTTCTTTTTCCTGTAGTCCACAATCATCTCCTTTGTCTTGATCATGTTGAGGGAGAGGTTGTTGTCCTGGTACCACACGGCCAGGTCTCTGACCTCCTCCCTATAGGCTGTCTCGTCGTTGTCGGTGATCAGGCCTACCACTGTTGTGTCATCTGCAAACTTAATGATGGCGTTGGAGTCGTGCCTGGCCATGCAGTCATGAGTGAACAGGGAGTACAGGAGGGGACTGAGCACGCACCCCTGAGGGGCCCCCGTGTTGAGGATCAGTGTGGCGGATGTGTAGTTACCTACCCTTACCACCTGGGGCCGGCCCATCAAGTCCAGGCTCCAGTTACAGAGGGAGGTGTTTAGTCCCAGGGTACTTAGCTTAGTGATGAGCTTTGAGGGCACTATGGTGTTGAACGCTGATCTGTAGTCAATTAATAGCATTCTCACATAGGTGTTGCTTTTGTCCAGGTGTGAAAGGGCAGTGTGGAGCGCAATAGAGATTGCATTATCTGTGGATCTGTTGGGGCGATATGCAAATTGTAGTGGGTCTAGGAATTCTGGGATACTGTTAACAAGATAGAGACAGTCTAACAGTCATTATACTGTTAACAAGACGGAGCCAGTCAAACAGTCATTGTACTTTTAACAAGATGGAGCCAGTCTAACAGTCATTAAACTGTTAACAAGATGGAGCCAGTATAACAGTCAATGTACTGTTAACAAGACAGAGCCAGTATAACAGTCATTTTACTGTTAACAAGACGGAGACAACAGTCTAACAGGCATTATACTGTTAACAAGATGGAGCCAGTCTAACAGTCATTATACTGTTAACAAGATGAATCCAGTCCAACAGTCATTATACTGTTAACAAGATGGAGCCAGTCTAACAGTCATTATACTGTTAACAAGACGGAGCCAATCTAACATTCATTATACTGTTAACAAGACGGAGCAAGTCTAACAGTCATTATACTGTTAACAAGACAGAGCCTTCAGTCATTATACTGTTAACAAGACGGAGCCAGTCTAACAATCATTATACTGTTAACAAATGGAGACAACAGTCTATCAGTCAATATACTGTTAACAAGTGATGGAGCCAGACTAACAGTCATTATACTGTTAACAAGATGGAGCCAGTCTAACAGTCAATGTACTGTTAACAAGACGGATCCAGTCTAACAGTCATTATACTGTTAACAAGACGGAGCCAGTCTAACAGTCAAAATACTGTTAACAAGACGGAGCCAGTCTAACAGTCATTATACTGTTAACAACATGGAGCCAGTCTAACAGTAATTATACTGTTAACAAGATGGAGCCAGTCTAACAGTCATTATACTGTTAACAACATGGAGCCTTCAGTCATTATACTGTTAACAAGACGGAGCCTTCAGTCATTATGCTGTTAAAAAGATGGAGCCAGTCTAACAATCATTATACTGTTAACTGACGGAGCCAGTCTAACAGTCATTAAATTGTTAACAAGACGGAGCCAGTCTAACAGTCATTATACTGTTAACAAGATGGAGCCAGTCTAACAGTCATTATACTGTTAACAAGATGAAGCCAGTCTAACAGTCATTATACTGTTAACAAGATGGAGCCAGTCTAACAGTCATTATACTGCTAACAAGATGGAGCCAGTCTAACAGTCATTATACTGTTAACAACATGGAGCCTTCAGTCATTATTCTGTTAACAAGATGGAGCCAGTCTAACAATCATTATACTGTTAACTGACGGAGCCAGTCTAACAGTCATTAAACTGTTAACAAGACGGAGCCAGTCTAACAGTCATTATACTGTTAACAAGATGAAGCCAGTCTAACAGTCATTATACTGTTAACAAGATGGAGCCAGTCTAACAGTCATTATACCGTTAACAAGATGGAGCTAGTCTAACAGTCATTATACTGTTAACAAGACGGAGCCAGTCTAACAGTCATTGTATTTTAACAAGATGGAGCCAGTCTAACAGTTATTATAATGTTAACAAGATGGAGCCAGTCTAACAGTCATTATACTGTTAACAAGACGGAGCCAGTATAACAGTCATTATACTGCTAACAAGATGAGGCAAGTCTAACAGTCATTATACTGTTAACAAGATGGAGCCAGTCTAACGGTCATTATACTGTTAACAAGATGAAGCCAGTCTAACAATCATTATACCATTAACAAGACGGAGCTAGTCTAACAGTCATTATACTGTTAACAAGACAGAGCCTTCAGTCATTATACTGTTAACAAGATGGAGCCAGTCTAACAATCATTATACTGTTAACTGACAGAGCCAGTCTAACAGTCATTATACTGTTAACAAGACAGAGCCAGTCTAACAGTCATTATACTGTTAACAAGACGGAGCCAGTCTAACAGTCATCATACTGTTAACAAATGGAGACAACAGTCTAATAGTCATTATGCTGTTAACAAGTGATGGAGCCAACAGTCGAACAGTAATTGAACAGTTAACAAGATAGAGCCAGTCTAACAGTCATTATGCTGTTAACAAGACAGAGCTAGTCTAACAGTTATTATACTGTTAACAAGACGGAGCAAGTCTAACAGTCATTATACTGTTAACAAGACAGAGCCAGTCTAACAGTCAAAATATTGTTAACAAGACGGAGCCAGTCTAACAGTCATTATACTGTTAACAACATGGAGCCAGTCTAACAGGCAGTATACTGTTAACAAGACGGAGCCAGTCTAACAGTCATTATACTGTTAACAAGACAGAGCCAGTCTAACAGTCATTATACTGTTAACAAGACGGAGCCAGTCTAACAGTCATTATACTGTTAACAAGACGGAGCAAGACTAACAATCATTATACGGTTAACAAGACGGAGACATCAGTCATCATACTGTTAACAAATGGAGACAACAGTCCAACAGTCATTATACTGTTAACAAGTGATGGAGTAAAACAGTCAAACAGTAATTGAACTGTTAACAAGATAGAGCCAGTCTAACAGTCATTATACTGTTAACAAGATGGAGCCAGTCTAACAGGCATTATACTGTTAACAAAACTGAGCCAGTTCAACAGTCATCATACTGTTAACAAGATGGAGCAAACAGTCTAACAGTCATTATACTGTTAACAAGATGGAGCCAGTCTAACAGTCATTATGTTGTTAACAAGACGGAGCCAGTTTAACAGTCATTATACTGTTAACAAGATGGAGCCAGTCTAAGAGTCATTATACTGTTAGCAAGATGGAGCCAGTCTAACAGTCATTATACTGTTAACAAGATGGAGCCAGTCTAACAGTCATTATACTGTTAACAAGATGGAGCCAGTCTAACAGTCATAATACTGTTAACAAGACGGAGCCAGTCTAACAGTCATTATACTGTTAACAAGACTGAGCCAGTACAACAGTCATCATACTGTTAAGAAGATGGTTCCAGTCTAACAGTCATTATATTGTTAACAAGATGGAGCCAGTCATCCTTATGCTGTTAACAAGACGGAGTCAGTCTAAAAGTCATTTTACTGTTAACAAGATGGAGCCAACAGTCTAACAGTCATTATACTGTTAACAAGATGGAGCCAGTCTAACAGTCATTATGTTGTTAACAAGATGGAGCTAGTCTAACAGTCATTATACTGTTAACAAGACGGAGCCAGTCTGACAGTCATTATACTGTTAACAAGATGGAGCCAGTCTAACAGTCATTATGTTGTTAACAAGATGGAGCTAGTCTAACAGTCATTATACTGTTAACAAGACGGAGCCAGTCTGACAGTCATTATACTGTTAACAAGACGGAGCCAGTTTAACAGTCATTATACTGTTAACAAGATGGAGCCAGTCTAACTGTCATTATACTGTTAACAAGATGGATCCAGTCTAACAGTCATTATACTGTTAACAAGACGGAGCCAGTCTAACCGTCATTATACTGTTAACAAGATGGATCCAGTCTAACAGTCATTATACTGTTAACAAGACGGAGCCAGTCTAACAGTCATTATACTGTTAACAAGACAGAGACAGTCTAACAGTCATTATACTGTTAACAAGATGGAGCCAGTCTAACAGTCATTATACTGTTAACAAGATGGAGCCAGTCTAACAGTCATTATACTGTTAACAAGACGGAGCCAGTCTAACAGTCATTATACTGTTAACAAGATGGAGCCAGTCTAACAGTCATTATACTGTTAACAAGACGGAGCCAGTCTAACAGTCATAATACTGTTAACAAGATGGAGCCAGTCTGACAGTCATTATACTGTTAACAAGACGGAGCCAGTTTAACAGTCATTATACTGTTAACAAGATGGAGCCAGTCTAACCGTCATTATACTGTTAACAAGATGGATCCAGTCTAACAGTCATTATACTGTTAACAAGACGGAGCCAGTCTAACAGTCATTATACTGTTAACAAGACAGAGACAGTCTTACAGTCATTATACTGTTAACAAGATGGAGCCAGTCTAACAGTCATTATACTGTTAACAAGATGGAGCCAGTCTAACAGTCATTATACTGTTAACAAGACGAAGCCAGTCTAACAGTCATTATACTATTAACAAGATGGATCCAGTCCAACAGTCATTATACTGTTAACAAGATGGATCCAGTCTAACAGTCATTATACTGTTAACAAGACGGAGCCAGTCTAACAGTCATTATACTGTTAACAAGACAGAGACAGTCTAACAGTCATTATACTGTTAACAAGATGGAGCCAGTCTAACAGTCATTATACTGTTAACAAGACAGAGCCAGTCTAACAGTCATAATACTGTTAACAAGATGGAGCCAGTCCAACAGTATCTCCCAGAGAGCTAGTTCAATTGTTTATCTCTTGAATACTTCATTTTGCTTCTGCTTTTCTCCTCTGAATTGCTTCTCTCGTTATGGTCTAACCTGTGTCTAGTTTCAGATAACTCCAGGCATGCTGCAAATAAATGACAGGGCTTTTGTGTGCCTCTGTGGCCTTCTTTTGGAGCGTCTCACTATGAGATCTCTGCCACACTAACACCTCATAGCAGGCTTTGGAATATAAATGTCTAATCAGACACTCGCCAGTCTTTATAAAGTCTCCAACTGTCTGTCTGTCTGTCTGTCTGTCTGTCTGTAGATCCTCTCTGTGTGAATCAGAAATGGAACCTTATTCCCGATGGGTCCTGATCAAAAGTGATGCCCTACATGGGGAATATGGTGTAATTTGGGACAGATTCTGTGTGTCTGTCAGATTTCACCGGTTCAGACTAGAAATCTTCCAACAATACAGTCCCTCCATGAAACAGTGGTTCTGACTGGAAATCTTCCAACAATACAGTCCATCCATGAAACAGTGGTTCTGACTGGAAATCTTCCAACAATACAGTCCCTCCATGAAACAGTGGTCCTGACTAGAAATCTTCAAACAATACAGTCCCTCCTTGAAACAGTGGTACTGACTAGAAATCTTCCAACAACACAGTCCCTCCATGAAACAGTGGTTCTGACTAGACATCTTCCAACAATACAGTCCCTCCATGAAACAGTGGTTCTGACTAGAAATCTTCCAACAATACAGTCCCTACATGAAACAGTGGTTCTGAGTAGACATCTTCCAACAATACAGTCCCTCCATGAAACAGTGGTTCTGACTAGACATCTTCCAACAATACAGTCCCTCCATGAAACAGCTATCTTCCTGTCACCACACTGACACAAACAAGACATTCATTGTTGTGGAAATATGAAAGATGAACTTTAGCACAGCACCCTTGAAGCTCCTTCCTCATGTTATTTACAGTATCTCTCTCTTCCTCTCCCGCTCTCTCTCTCGCTCTCTCTCTCCCTCTCCCGCTCTCTCTCTCCTTCTCGCGCTCCCTCTCCTGCTCTCCCTCTCCCGCTCTCCCTCTCCCGCTCTCTCTCTCCCTCTCCCGCTCTCTCTCCCTCTCCCGCTCTCCCTCTCCCGCTCTCCCTCTCCCGCTCTCTCTCTCCCTCTCCCTCTCCCGCTCTCTCTCTCCCTCTCCCGCTCTCTCTCTCCCTCTCCATCTTTCTCCCCCTCCCCCCTCTCTCCTCCCCCCTCTCTCCTCCCCACCCCCATCAAACAGACATTCATTCATGATAACATATTTCAAGGCCTTCTTTCCTGGAGATCAGTTGTTTCTTACCTTGTCTGGAAGTATGCTGGATGTGGGTGTCCATCATACAACGATAAAAAGTCATATTCCTCCTCCACAGCGAAAGATTGAAAAACTATATGAATCCTGTTCTTTTGTTCTGCTACGATTACCCAGGTGCAGTTGGCACCATTAGGATATCCGTATGGGAAACCTGGACTTTCTATAGTACCATTATTTCCTTTTAATGTCCCTCCACACGTATGAATGAAACCTGGAAAGAGAAGAAGAAACAACCATGAGATCAGAGACTTTTTAACACTCAAAACAGAACTTCTTCAACACTCAACACTTACAGGTAACACACTCAACACTGAACAACTTTATCCAGTACACTGCATCATTTCCCCAATTCACTTCACAGTAACACTGATGTTTTGAGACAAACAACAGGTCTGGTAAATTGGTACCACCAGCTGGTCTGTACCTTCCCTAGACTACCCACTACCCACTTTCCTGGTCTGTACCTTCCCCAGCCTACCCACTCTGCTGGTCTGTACCTTCCCTAGACTACCCACTACCCGCTCTCCTGGTCTGTACCTTCCCCAGCCTACCCACTCTGCTGGTCTGTACCTTCCCTAGACTACCCACTACCCACTCTCCTGGTCTGTACCTTCCCCAGCCTACCCACTTTCCTTGTCTGTACCTCCCCTAGTCTACCCACTCTCCTGGTCTGTACCTTCCCTAGACTACCCACTCTGCTGGTCTGTACCTTCCCCAGCCTACCCACTCTGCTGGTCTGTACCTTCCCCAGCCTACCACTACCCACTCAAGGTATTGTTAATACAAGCACCAGTCTTCCCTCTTCAAATCAAATCAAATCAAATCAAATTTTATTGGTCACATGCGCCGAATACAACAGGTGCAGACATTACTGTGAAATGCTTACTTACAGCCCTTAACCAACAGTGCATTTATTTTTAACAAAGTAAAAATAAAACAACAACAAAAGTGTTGAGAAAAAAAAGAGCAGAAGTAAAATAAAATAACAGTAGGGGGCTATATATACAGGGGGGTACCGGTGCAGAGTCAATGTGCGGGGGCACCGGCTAGTTGAGATAGTTGAAGTAATATGTACATGTGGGTAGAGTTAAAGTGACTATGCATAAATAATTAACAGAGTAGAAGCAGCGTAAAAAGGATGGGGTGGGGGGGCAGTGCAAATAGTCCGGGTAGCCATGATTAGCTGTTCAGGAGTCTTATGGCTTGGGGGTAGAAGCTGATGAGAAGTCTTTTGGACCTAGACTTGGCACTCCGGTACCGCTTGCCGTGCGGTAGCAGGGAGAACAGTCTATGACTAGGGTGGCTGGAGTCTTTGACAATTTTGAGGGCCTTCCTCTGACACCGCCTGGTATAGAGGTCCTGGATGGCAGGAAGCTTGGCCCCAGTGATGTACTGGGCCGTACGCACTACCCTCTGTAGTGCCTTGCGGTCGGAGGCCAAGCAGTTGCCATAACAGGCGGTGATGCAACCAGTCAGGATGCTCTCGATGGTGCAGCTGTATAATTTTTTGAGGATCTGAGGACCCATGCCAAATCTTTTCAGTCTCCTGAGGGGGAATAGGTTTTGTCGTGCCCTCAACACGACTGTCTTGGTGTGTTTGGACCATGATAGTTCGTTGGTGATGTGGACACCAAGGAACTTGAAGCTCTCAACCTGTTCCACTACAGCCCCGTCGATGAGAATGGGGGGCGTGCTCAGTCCTCTTTTTTTTTCCTGTAGTCCACAATCATCTCCCTTTGTCTTGGTCACGTTGAGGGAGAGGTTGTTGTCCTGGCACCACACGGCCAGGTCTCTGACCTCCTCCCTATAGGCTGTCTCATCGTTGTCGGTGATCAGGCCTACCACTGTTGTGTCGTCGGCAAACTTAATGATGGTGTTGGAGTCGTGCCTGGCCATGCAGTCATGTGTGAACAGAGAGTACAGGAGGGGGACTGAGCACGCACCCCTGAGGGGCCCCCGTGTTGAGGATCAGTGTGGCAGATGTGTTGTTACCTACCCTTACCACCTGGGGGCGGCCCGTCAGGAAGTCCAGGATCCAGTTGCAGAGGGAGGTGTTTAGTCCCAGGATCCTTAGCTTAGTGATGAGCTTAGAGGGCACTATGGTGTTGAATGCTGAGCTGTAGTCAATGAATAGCATTCTCACGTAGGTGTTCCTCTTGTCCAGGTGGGAAAGGGCAGTGTGGAGTGCAATAGAGATTGCATCATCTGTGGATCTGTTGGGGCGGTATGCAAATTGGAGTGGGTCTAGGGTTTCTGGGATAATGCTGTTGATGTGAGCCATGACCAGCCTTTCAAAGCACTTCATGGCTACAGACGCCAGTGCTACGGGTCGGTAGTCATTTAGGCAGGTTATCTTAGAGTCCTTGGGCACGGGGACTATGGTGGTCTGCTTGAAACATGTTGGTATTACAGACTCAGTCAGGGACATGTTGAAAATGACAGTGAAGACACTTGCCAGTTGGTCAGCACATGCTCGGAGTACACGTCCTGGTAATCCGTCTGGCCCTGCGGCCTTGTGAATGTTGACCTGCTTAAAAGTCTTACTCACATCGGCTAAGGAGAGCGTGATCACATAGTCATCCGGAACAGCTGGTGCTCTCATGCATGCTTCAGTGTTGCTTGCCTCGAAGCGAGCATAGAAGTGGTTTAGCTCATCTGGTAGGCTTGTGTCACTGGGCAGCTCGCGGCTGTGCTTCCCTTTGTAGTCTGTAATAGTTTTCAAGCCCTGCCACATCCGACGAGCGTCAGAGCCAGTGTAGTACGATTCAATCTTAGCCCTGTATTGACTCTTTGCCTGTTTGATGGTTCGTCGGAGGGCATAGCGGGATTTCTTATAAGCGTCCGGGTTAGAGTCCCACTCCTTGAAAGCGGCAGCTCTACCCTTTAGCTCAGTGCGGATGTTTCCTGTAATCCATGGCTTCTGGTTGGGGTATGTATGTACGGTCACTGTGGGGACGACATCATCGATGCACTTATTGATGAAGCCAGTGACTGATGTGGTGTACTCCTCAATGCTGTCTGAAGAATCCCGGAACATGTTCCAGTCTGTGCTAGCAAAACAGTCCTGTAGCTTAGCATCTGCGTCATCTGACCACTTTTTTATTAACCGAGTCACTGGTGCTTCCTGCTTTAGTTTTTGCTTATAAGCAGGAATCAGGAGGATAGAGTTATGGTCAGATTTGCCAAATGGAGGGCGAGGGAGAGCTTTGTATGCGTCTCTGTGTGTGGAGTAAAGGTGGTCTAGATTTTTTTTCCCTCTGGTTGCACATTTAACATGCTGGTAGAAATTAGGTAGAACGGATTTAAGTTTCCCTGCATTAAAGTCCCCGGCCACTAGGAGCGCTGCATCTGGATGAGCGTTTTCCTGTTGATTTATGGCCTTGTACAACTCATTCAGTGCAATCTTAATGCCAGCATTGGTTTGTGGTGGTAAATAGACAGCTATGAAAAATATAGATGAAAACTCTCTTGGTAAATAGTGTGGTCTACAGCTTATCATAAGATACTCAGGCGAGCAAAACCTCGAGACTTCCTTAGTATTTGATTTTGTGCACCAGCTGTTGTTTACAAAAATACACAGACCGCCACCCCTTGTCTTACCAGAGTCAGCCGTTCTATCCTGCCGATGTAGCGTATAGCCCGCTAGCTGTATGTTATCATTGTCGTCGTTCAGCCACGACTCGGTGAAACATAGGATATTACAGTTTTTAATGTCCCGTTGGTAGGATAACCGTAATCTTAGGTCATCCAATTTGTTCTCCAATGATTGAAGATTGGCTAATAGGATTGATGGAAGAGGCAGTTTACTCGCTCGCCGTCGGATCCTTACAAGGCACCCCGATCTACGGCCACGATATCTCCGTCTCTTCCTCACGCGAATGACGGGGATTTGGGCCTTGTCGGGTGTCTGTATGATATCCTTCGCGGTCGCCTCGTTGAAGAAAAAATCTTCGTCCAATACGAGGTGAGTAATCGCTGTCCTGATATCCAGAAGCTCTTTTTGGTTATAAGAGACGATGGCAGAAACATTATGTACAAAATAAATTACAAATAACGCGGAAAAACACACATAATAGTACAAATGGTTAGAGGGCTGTAAAACGGCAGCCATCTTCTCCGGCGCTGTTCAACCAGCTGTCTGCAGTCAGGCTGGCAAAAAATCAATACCTTGACATGATGGGTCAGACACTTACCACACTACAATACTTTGATTATTTGGGTTAGGCTTTGTGGTGTAAATTTACATTTCCACTAATGAGGAGATGTTCAATGCACAAACACACACACAAATACATGCACATTAATACACGCACACACACATAGAGTGACACACATTTACATTTTAGTCATTTAGCAGACGCTCTTATCCAGAGCGACTTACAGTTAGTGAGTGCATACATTATTATTTTTTTTTTTTCATACCCCCCGTGGGAAACGAACCCACAACCCTGGCGTTGCAAACACCATGCTCGACCAACTGAGCTACATCCCTGCCAGCCATTCCCTCCCCTACCCTGGACGACGCAGGACCAATTGTGCGCCGCCCCATGGGTCTCCCGGTCGCGGCCAGCTACGACAGACACACACCACACACTTTGGCTATGACAAGGACAAGCCAAAGCGGAGCTGTTTTATTGAAAGGCGACTCTGCAAATGGCCTTTTAATTAAATCCAAGCTTAATTAAGATGCATGGTTTATCCCCCTTCACTCCCCTTCCCCTACAGGAGTAATTACCCTCCATCTTAAAAGGTAAAATATGTTTATGTTTCCATTGTGTTGACCAGAAGACAGAAGATGTGTTCGAATACCCATACTAACATAATGTATACTACATACTTAATGAGCATATACTACATACTATATACTATTAGTTCATTTTAGTATACTGTAAATGAACGGTATCCTTTCAGTTGAGCGTACTAGCGCTTCGCCTGTCTACCGGAAGTTGATACTGTTGCTATGCAACCTCTTGCTAGCTTGTTAGCATAACAAATGACTTGCTAGACATTTTACGATTTCGGGTGTGTTCCTAAATTCAATCTGGAGTGCGCTCAGAGTGTGCTCTGGGCGTTCGTAAATCCAGAGCGTTGTCAGATTTTTCCATTTGTATATTCAGAGCGTTTCGCTCACTGAGCACGTCACTGAACGCTCTGGCCGAGGAGTAGGGTTGATCCAACCATTCTGACCTCACAACGGCAGTCAAGCACCCAAGCTAACTGGCTAACTTTGGCTAGCTATTTCCAGACACAAATGAGAGGACACCTCACTCTGACCATTTTACTCACCCTAGCAGAGCTGGTTAGGCTGTTTTCATGTTATCCAGAGCGTTGGTGACTGTAACTGTGCTGCTGGCAACAATTAAATTACGCTCTTTTTTGTCAACGTTTACCGACACCGGCCATATATTCAACAGGTGTTGAGCCGTTAGCTAATATACCGGTACATACTGCTGTAATGCTATGCGGTTCGTAAGGATAGTGTAGTGTATTAAGATTATGACTTTGTTAATGTTTTTAAGTGGAACCTGAGAGGATGTTTATTTAGTGTCAGAGGGAATTGTTTTAGTGTGACGCCACATAGGACAGAGAAGTCTGTGTGTTGTAGACAGGGGATTGGACAGTAGAGGGAGCCACCCATATTTTGGGGAAGATTATATATACTGGGTTTAAACGAAGAAGAACAGAGCGGCCATTGCAATTTGGGAACCACTGCTCTCCGGGTGATCTGGACACCTGTACACTTATGCTGAAATCTTGTGATATGAATAAAACTTATGATCAAAGCTCAGTATAAGCGGACTCCTTTGTTACAGCATTATTAGCAACATTTGACTCGACACTACAATAGCGTAGCAAACAAATTGTCAGCCAACATAACGTGTAACTTATTTGAAAAGTCATTACTTTATTACATTGCTCAACATTTTCTTAACATTTGGCATAATTAGTTAAAGCATAGAATTTGTTTCCGCTCTCGTCGGACTTCGGCTGCATATTTTCAGCCATTTTCTTCAAATCTGAAAAAATTGTGAAGCCACGCCCATTTTCGGAAGAATTGCATTATGGGCCCTAAAAGCACAGAAATAGTGTCCACTGCTTGTATACTTCGTATTTTGGCGAATTTAGTACGACATCCGGGGACTTTTGGCATACTATGACCAATAAGCATACTACATACTCAACTTACGTCACAAACATTATGGTTAGTGTGGTTAGTATGAGTATTCAAACACAGCTAGAGTCTACTGTCTTCTCCCTTGAGATTTGAGTCTCTGTGCATACCAACTGGCACCCTGTTCCCTATATAGTGCACTACTTTTGACCAGGGCCCATAGGGTAGTGCATTAGGGAATAGGGTGCCATTTGGGATATAATCAGAGTCAAACCTCAGGGGAGAAACTCTGTTTGTATGGGTGACTATTGAACAGCCAACAACCAACCAGCGCTAAAATAAGTTTGCATATGTTTGCTGATGCTGCTAAATACTTGTTGTTTATCTGGTGAAGAAATACATAAAGAAATAAAATGTAGGCCAACACATCCCCAAACCCATTCAAAAACCGTAACTAAGAACATTAACACAGCTCAATGAGAAGCGCACAGGCCAAGGTTGAGTTGTCGCAGAGCTTAAACGACTATTCAGAATGTGATATTCCATGTAGCTATTGTCCTTAGGGAGATAGAAACATCCTGTAACTATTGACTACTCAGAATGTGATATTCCATGTAGCTATTGTCCTTAGGTAGATGCTGTAACTCACAGCTCAACTTCTCTCTCTCTTCTCTCTCTCTCTTCTCTCTATTCTCTCTCTCTCTTCTCTCTCTCTTATCTCTCTCTTCTCTCTCTTCTCTCTCCTCTCTCTCTTCTCTCTCTCTTCTCTCTCTCTCTTCTCTCTCTCTCTCTCTTCTCTCTCTCTTCTCTCTCTCTCTTCTATCTCTCTCTTCTCTCTCTCTTTTCTCTCTCTTCTCGCTCTCTTCTCTCTCTTCTCGCTCTCGCTCTTCTCTCTCTCTCTTCTCTCTCTTCTCTCCTCGCTCTCTCTTCTCTCTCTCTCTTCTCTCTCTCTTCTCTCTCTCTCTTCTCTCTCTCTCTCTTTTTCTCTCTCTCCTTCCTCAATCTCTCTCTCTCTAGCTCTTCCTCTATTCTTATCTCTCTCTCTTTCACTCTTCCTCTCTCTCTCTCTCTCTCTCTCTCTCTCTCTCTCTCTCTCTCTCTCTCTCTCTCTCTCTCTCTCTCTCTCTCTCTCTCTCTCTCTCTCTCTCCCTCCATCTCTCAGTAAGCCATCTATTATGTGAATTTGAATCAGGTTCCTTCTTAACACAGCAGTGAATAAATAATGCTTGTAATGTGTTAAGCTCTGACATTTCTATAAAATCTTTGTATCTATAAAAATAAATTGTAAACGTTCATCTCGTTGATTCAACTTCAAAGGAAACTCATGAACAAGCATTCTGGTCTTAGAAAGGAGAGGACATGCATAAATTCCATTAAGCTGTGTTTTATGGTATGTGTTCATTTGTAGTTTAATGCCATTGCAGAAGGCTTCGTGCTCCTTTCATCCATCACCCCAACAACCTAGATTATACAGCGTTCTCTCTGGGGCAGCCGAAGACACACAAAGACAGAGTTCCATGAAATGATACCTCCAATTAAAACAATGAAAAGGAACCGTTATTTTGCCTTGTTTTTAAGGGGAGACATCATTATAGTTTATTGATTTGGTGTATTTTGTAGTTTGTGTATGCTGACCTGATGTAAATGGAGCATAAAGTTATGGTGGGAGGGGGGGGGGCTGTTTTAATGGAACAATGACACAACCACCACCAATGTAATTCCTACTTCCCAAACCGTAATTTGCAATAAGAAAGTGCATTAACAACATGCTTGATTGCACAGCAGAGGAAATGGGTCAGATATATGAATCAGCATCCCAACACATATCCCAATACATAAATCAAATTCTAATATAAGGAATGGCAGTGATAAGCTCCAGCTGCAACCCAACTAGTTACATTTACTCCTGGTGTTATGGCCTTTATAGTGTTATAGTCTCAAGGCCTTTATAGTGTTATAGTCTCAAGGCCTTTATAGCGTTATAGTCTCAAGGCCTTTATAGCGTTATAGTCTCAAGGCCTTTATAGCGTTATAGTCTCAAGGCCTTTATAGCGTTATAGTCTCAAGGCCTTTATAGCGTTATAGTCTCAAGGCCTTTATAGCGTTATAGTCTCAAGGCCTTTATAGCGTTATAGTCTCAAGACCTTTATAGTGTTATAGTCTCAAGGCCTTTATAGCGTTATAGTCTCAAGGCCTTTATAATGTTATAGTCTCAAGGCCTTTATAGCGTTATAGTCTCAAGGCCTTTATAGCGTTATAGTCTCAAGGCCTTTATAGCGTTATAGTCTCAAGGCCTTTATAACGTTATAAATTCAAGGCCTTTATAGCGTTATAGTCTCAAGACCTTTAAAGCGTTATAGTCTCAAGGCCTTTATAGCATTGATGGTCTTTAGACCTACTGGCATTGTCTGACTGGTGTGGATGATGTTCTCTAGACCTACTAGCTATTGTCTGACAGGTGTGGATGATGGTCTTTAGACCTATTGGCTATTGTCTCACTGGTGTGGATGATGGCCTCTAGACCTACTGGCTATTGTCTGACAGGTGTGGATGATGTTCTCTAGACCTACTGGCTATTGTCTGACAGGTGTGGATGATGTTCTCTAGACCTACTGGCTAGTGTCTGACAGGTGTGGATGATGTTCTCTAGACCTACTGGATATTGTCTGACAGGTGTGGATGATCGTCTTTAGACCTACTGGCTATTGTCTGACAGGTGTGGATGATGGCCTCTAGACCTACTGGCTATTGTCTGACAGGTGTGGATGATGGCCTCTAGACCTACTGGCTATTGTCTGACAGGTGTGGATGATGGTCTTTAGACCTACTGGCTATTGTCTGACAGGTGTGGATGATGGCCTCTAGACCTACTGGCTATTGTCTGACAGGTGTGCATGATGGTCTTTAGACCTACTGGCTATTGTCTGACAGGTGTGGATGATGTTCTCTAGACCTACTGGCTATTGTCTAACAGGTGTGGATGATGGCCTCTGAACCTACTGGCTATTGTCTGACAGGTGTGGATGATGGCCTCTAGACCTACTGGCTATTGTCTGACAGGTGTGGATGATGGCCTCTAGACCTACTGGCTATTGTCTGACAGGTGTGGATGATGGCCTCTAGACCTACTGGCTATTGTCTGACAGGTGGGGATGATGTTCTCTAGACCTACTGGCTATTGATTGACAGGTGTGGATGATGTTCTCTAAAACTACTGGCTATTGTCTGACAGGTGTGGATGATGGCCTCTAGACCTACTAGCTATTGTCTGACAGGTGTGGATGATGGCCTCTAGACCTACTGGATATTGTCTGACAGGTGTGGATTATGTTCTCTAGACCTACTGGCGATTGTCTGACAGGTGTGGATGATGTTCTCTAGACCTACTGGCTATTGTCTGACAGGTGTGGATGATGTTCTCTAAACCTACTGGCTATTGTCTGACAGGTGTGGATGATGTTCTCTAGACTTACTGGCTATTGTCTGACAGGTGTCGATGATTTTTCTAGACCTACTGGCTATTGTCTGACAGGTGTGGATGATGTTCTCTAGACCTACTGGCTATTGTCTGACAGGTGTGGATGATGTTCTCTGTCATGATCGTGTCTGTTTGTGAATGTGATAGGCTGCTGCCATGATCATGTCTGTTTGTGGATGTGATAGGCTGCTGTCATGATCATGTCTGTTTGTGAATGTGATAGGCTGATGTCATGATCATGTCTGTTTGTGAATGTGATAGGCTGCTGTCATGATCATGTCTGTTTGTTGATGTGATAGGCTGCTGTCATGATCATGTCTGTTTGTGGATGTGATAGGCTGCTGTCATGATCATGTCTGTTTGTGAATGTGATAGGCTGCTGTCATGATCATGTCTGTTTGTGGATGTGATAGGCTGCTGTCATGATCATGTCTGTTTGTGGATGTGATAGGCTGCCAGGTGAGGATGATGTTCTCTAGACCTACTGGCTATTGTCTGACAGGTGTGGATGATGGTCTTTAGACCTACTGGCTATTGTCTGACAGGTGTGGATGATGGCCTCTAGACCTACTGGCTATTGTCTGACAGGTGTGGATGATGTTCTCTAGACCTACTGGCTATTGTCTGACAGGTGTGAATGATGGTCTTTAGACCTACTGGCTATTGTCTGACAGGTGTGGATGATGGCCTCTAGACCTACTGGCTATTGTCTGACAGGTGAGGATGATGTTCTCTAGACCTACTGGCTATTGTCTGACAGGTGTGGATGATGGTCTTTAGACCTACTGGCTATTGTCTGACAGGTGTGGATGATGGCCTCTAGACCTACTGGCTATTGTCTGACAGGTGTGGATGATGTTCTCTACACCTACTGGCTATTGTCTGACAGGTGTGGATGATGTTCTCTAGACCTACTGGCTATTGTCTGACAGGTGTGGATGATGGTCTTTAGACCTACTGGCTATTGTCTGACAGGTGTGGATGATGGCCTCTAGACCTACTGGCTATTGTCTGACAGGTGTGGATGATGTTCTCTAGACTTACTGGCTATTGCCTGACTGGTGTGGATGATGGTCTCTAGACCTACTGGCTATTGTCTGACAGGTGTGGATGATGTTCTCTAGACCTACTGGCTATTGTTTGACAGGTGTGGATGATGGCCTCTAGACCTACTGGTATTGTCTGACAGGTGTGGATGATGTTCTCTAGACCTACTGGCTATTGTCTGACAGGTGTGGATTATGTTCTCTAGACCTACTGGCTATTGTCTGGCAGGTGTGGATGATGTTCTCTAGACTTACTGTCTATTGTCTGACAGGTGTGGGAGATTTTTCTAGACCTACTGGCTATTGTCTGACAGGTGTGGATGATGTTCTCTAGACCTACTGGCTATTGTCTGACAGGTGTGGATGATGTTCTCTGTCATGATCATGTCTGTTTGTGAATGTGATAGGCTGCTGTCATGATCATGTCTGTTTGTGAATGTGATAGGCTGCTGTCATGATCATGTCTGTTTGTGAATGTGATAGGCTGCTGTCATGATCATGTCTGTTTGTGGATGTGATAGGCTGCTGTCATGATCATGTCTGTTTGTAGATGTGATAGGCTGCTGTCATGATCATGTCTGTTTGTGGATGTGATAGACTGCCAGGTGAGGATGATGTTCTCTAGACCTACTGGCTATTGTCTGACAGGTGTGGATGATGGTATTTAGACCTACTGGCTATTGTCTGACAGGTGTGGATGATGGCCTCTAGACCTACTGGCTATTGTCTGACAGGTGTGGATGATGTTCTCTAGACCTACTGGCTATTGTCTGACAGGTGTGAATTATGGTCTTTAGACCTACTGGCTATTGTCTGACAGGTGTGGATGATGGCCTCTAGACCTACTGGCTCTTAACTGACAGGTGTGGATGATGGCCTCTAGACCTACTGGCTATTGTCTGACAGGTGAGGATGATGTTCTCTAGACCTACTGGCTATTGTCTGACAGGTGTGGATGATGGTCTCTAGACCTACTGGCTATTGTCTGACTTGTGTGGATGATGGTCTTTAGACCTACTGGCTATTGTCTGACAGGTGTGGATGATGGCCTCTAGACCTACTGGCTATTGTCTGACAGGTGTGGATGATGGTCTCTAGACCTACTGGCAATAGCCAATAGTCTG
The DNA here is from genome assembly GCF_020615455.1 of Coregonus clupeaformis. Lineage (NCBI taxonomy): Eukaryota > Metazoa > Chordata > Actinopteri > Salmoniformes > Salmonidae > Coregonus > Coregonus clupeaformis. Next base: position 105,906 of record NW_025534848.1, read on the forward strand.
ACAGGTGTGGATGATTTTCTCTAGACCTACTGGCTATTGTCTGACAGGTATGGATGATGTTCTCTAGACCTACTGGCTATTGTCTGACAGGTGTGGATGATGGTCTCTAGACCTACTGGCAATAGCCAATAGTCTGACAGGTGTGGATGATGTTCTCTAGACCTACTGGCTATTGTCTGACAGGTGTGGATGATGGCCTCTAGACCTACTGGTATTGTCTGACAGGTGTGGATGATGTTCTCTAGACCTACTGGCTATTGTCTGACAGGTGTGGATGATGTTCTCTAGACCTACTGGCTATTGTCTGACAGGTGTGGATGATGTTCTCTAGACCTACTGGCTATTGTCTGGCAGGTGTGGATGATGTTCTCTAGACTTACTGGATATTGTCTGACAGGTGTGGATGATTTTTCTAGACATACTGGCTATTGTCTGACAGGTGTGGATGATGTTCTCTAGACCTACTGGCTATTGTCTGACAGGTGTGGATGATGTTCTCTGTCATGATCATGTTTGTTTGTGGATGTGATAGGCTGCTGTCATGATCATGTCTGTTTGTGAATGTGATAGGCTGCTGTCATGATCATGTCTGTTTGTGAATGTGATAGGCTGCTGTCATGATCATGTCTGTTTGTGGATGTGATAGGCTGCTGTCATGATCATGTCTGTTTGTGGATGTGATAGGCTGGTGTCATGATCATGTCTGTTTGTGAATGTGATAGGCTGCTGTCATGATCATGTCTGTTTGTGGATGTGATAGGCTGCTGTCATGATCATGTCTGTTTGTGGATGTGATAGGCTGCTGTCATGATCATGTCTGTTTGTGGATGTGATAGGCTGCTGCATTGATCATGTCAGTAGCCTATCACAGAGTAAAAGCTGTATTGATTTGGACCTGACCTTAAAGGTAAGTCAGCCAACTGAGAGCTCCCCATCAGGCTCTCTCTCTGACTAAAGTAGCAGGATAGACAGTAGATAGCTAGTCTTTATACTGAGCATTGGAAAGGTCAAGCTGATGGTCTCATACTGGATTTCTTTCTTCTCTCAATCTCTTTTCTGTTTCTCTGTTTCTCTCTTCTCTCTTTCTCTGTGTCTCTGTGTCTCTGTGTCTCTCTTTGTCTGTGTCTCTGTGTCTCTCCTTCTCTCTTTCTCTGTGTCTCTGTTACTCTCTTTCTCTGTGTCTCTGTGTCTCTGTTGCTCTCTTTCTTTGTGTCTCTCTGTCTCTGTGTCTCTGTGTCTCTGTTTCTCTGTGTCTCTCTGTCTATGTGTCTCTCTTTCCCTGTGTTTCTGTGTCTCTGTGTCTCTCTGTCTTTGTGTCTCTGTGTCTCTCCTCTCTTTCTCTGTGTCTCTGTTACTCTCTTTCTCTGTGTCTCTGTGTCTCTGTTGCTATAGTTCTCTGTGTCCCTATGTGTCACTGTTTCTCAGTGTCTCTCTGTCTCTGTGTCTCTGTTTCTCTCTTTATCTGTGTCTCTCTGTCTCTGTGTCTCTCTGTCTCTGTGTCTCTCTTTCTCTGTGTCTCTGTGTCTCTGTGTCTCTGTGTCTCTGTGTCTCTGTTTCTCTATTTCTCTGTGTCTCTGTGTCTATCTGTCTCTGTGTCTCTGTGTCTCTCGTCTATGTGTCTCTGTGTCTCTGTTTCTCGCTTTCTCTGTGTCTCTCTGTCTCTGTGTCTCTCTCTGTGTCTCTGTTTCTTTGTGTGTCTGTGTCTCTGTGTCTCTGTGTCTCTATGTCTCTGTGTCTCTGTGTCTCCTTGTCTCTTTGTCTCTCTGTGTCTCTCTGTGTCTCTCTGTGTCACTGTGTCTATGTGTCTCTGTTTATCTGTTTCTGTTTCTATGTGTCTCCATGTCTCTGTGTCTCTGTGTCTCTGTGTCTCTCTGTCTCTGTGTCGTTGTGTCTCTGTTTCTCACTTTCTCTGTGTCTATCTGTCTCTCTGTCTCTGTGTATATGTTTCTCTGTGTCTCTGTGTCTCTGTCTCTCTGTTTCTCTGTGTCTTTGTGTCTACAGATAGAGACAGAGAAACAGAGACACAGGGACAGAGAGACAGTGTCTCTGTGTCTCTGTGTCTCTGTGTATCTGTTTATCTGTGTCTCTGTGTCTCTCTTTCTCTCTTTCTCTGTGTCTCTCTGTCTCTCTGTCCCTGTGTCTCTGTTTCTCTGTCTCTATCTGTCTCTGTCTCTTTGTGTCTCTGTATCTCTATTTCTCGCTTTCTCTGTGTCTCTCTGTCTCTGTGTCTCTCTTTCTCTGTGTCTCTGTGTCTCTCTGTCCCTGTGTCTCTGTGTCTCTGTGTCTCTGTGTCTCTCTGTGTCTCTGTGTTTCTGTGTCTCTGTGTCTCTCTTTCTCTGTGTCTCCGTGTCTCTGTGTCTCTCTGTCTCTGTGTCTCTGTGTCTGTGTCTCTGTGTCACTTTGTCTGTGTCTCTGTGTCTCTGTGTCTCTGTTTCTGTGTCTCTGTGTCTCTGTGTCTCTGTGTCTCTGTCTCTGTGTCTCTGTGTCTCTGTGTCTCTGTGTCTCTGTGTCTCTGTCTCTTTGTCCCTGTGTCTCTGTGTCTCTGTCTCTGTGTGTCTGTGTCTCTGTGTCTCTGTGTCTGTGTCTCTGTGTCTCTGTGTGTCTGTGTCTCTGTGTCTGTGTCTCTGTGTCTCTGTGTCTGTGTATCTGTGTCTCTGTGTCTCTGTCTCTGTGTCTCTGTCTCTGTGTCTCTGTCTCTGTGTCTCTGTGTCTGTGTCTCTGTGTGTCTGTGTCTGTGTCTGTGTCTGTGTCTCTGTGTCTCTGTGTCTCTGTGTCTCTGTGTCTCTGTGTCTCTGCATCTCTGTGTCTGTGTCTCTGTGTCTCTTTGTCTCTTTGTCTGTATCTCTGTGTCTCTGTGTCTCTGTTTCTGTGTTTCTGTGTCTCTGTCTCTGTGTCTCTGTGTCTCTGTCTCTGTGTCTCTGTGTCTCTGTCTCTGTGTCTCTGTGTCTCTGTGTGTCTGTGTCTCTGTGTCTCTGTGTCTGTGTCTCTGTGTCTGTGTATCTGTGTATCTGTGTCTCTGTGTCTGTGACTCTGTCTCTGTGTCTCTCTGTCTCTCTGTCTCTCTGTCCCTGTGTCTCTATTTCTCTGTCTCTATCTGTCTCTGTCTCTTTGTGTCTCTGTGTCTCTATTTCTCGCTTTCTCTGTGTCTCTCTGTCTCTGTGTCTCTCTTTCTCTGTGTCTCTGTGTCTCTCTGTCTCTGTGTCTCTGTGTCTCTGTGTCTCTGTGTCTCTCTGTGTCTCTGTGTTTCTGTGTCTCTGTGTCTCTGTGTCTCTCTTTCTCTGTGTCTCTGTGTCTCTCTGTCTCTGTGTCTCTGTGTCTGTGTCTCTGTGTCTCTTTGTCTGTGTCTCTGTGTCTCTGTGTCTCTGTTTCTGTGTCTCTGTGTCTCTGTCTCTGTGTCTCTGTGTCTCTGTCTCTTTGTCTCTGTGTCTCTGTCTCTGTGTGTCTGTGTCTCTGTGTCTGTGTCTCTGTGTGTCTGTGTCTCTGTGTCTCTGTGTCTCTGTGTCTGTGTCTCTGTGTCTCTGTGTCTGTGTATCTGTGTCTCTGTGTCTGTGTCTCTGTCTCTGTGTCTCTGTCTCTGTGTCTCTGTGTCTGTGTCTCTGTGTGTCTGTGTCTGTGTCTATGTCTCTGTCTCTGTGTCTCTGTGTCTCTATGTCTCTGCATCTCGGTGTCTGTGTCTGTGTCTCTGTGTCTCTTTGTCTCTTTGTCTGTGTCTCTGTTTCTGTGTCTCTGTGTCTCTGTCTCTGTGTCTCTGTGTCTCTGTGTCTCTGTGTCTCTGTGTCTCTGTCTCTGTGTCTCTGTGTCTCTGTCTCTGTGTCTCTGTGTCTCTGTGTCTGTGTATCTGTGTCTATGTGTCTGTGTCTCTGTGTGTCTGTGTCTCTGTGTCTCTGTGTCTCTGTGTCTGTGTCTCTGTGTCTCTGTGTCTGTGTCTGTGTCTCTGTGTCTCTGTGTCTCTGTCTCTGTGTCTCTGTGTCTCTGTTTCTCTTTCTTTCTCTCCTTTTTATATACAGGTTAGCACAATGAGAATGTTATCTCCAAGTGAGACCTTTGTCTCAAAATGTCTCCTAAAAACTGATCTCCACAACCAATGATTCAGTTTCTTTCAACAGATATTCAGCAGGGTATTTTCCTCTTGCTCCTAAATATAACGAAAACACAGACCGAAAACGAAGATATCAAATGAGTGTTTTCTACCCCAGCGTTCAGCGCTATTGATTGCACAGAGACCAGGTAATCTCACACAGGATAAGTGGACCAATATAAATACATTTCAAATAAGCTGCACCACTAAAACAAAAAACTGTAATAAAATGAACAATAGTGTATTGACAATTTTTTGCATGCAGTGTTATGTTATATTTCACCTTAAAAAAAATACTACAACAATAAACTAGTGTTCAATGTCTGTTGTCATCAGCCTAGACATGTTTTGATCCCAATTCTTATGGGCCCATTTCTTATCAAATCTCTGTGTGTGTAGAAATAATGCAAGGTTTTATATTTAGCCGACGTTTCAGAAACAAAGGCCCCAGCTCTTCTCAGATGTTTGACAGCCTGTAGTGTAAACACAAGTCATAACGTGGAGAATACTTGAGGTGAGGAAAACAATCACAACATAGAAGAGTAAACTCTTTGTAGACAGCAACCTGGATAAGATGCCCCTAAAGAGAGACATTTTATAAACATAACTGTGCAGCTGTACTCAGAACTACAGAATTGGACCGCATCTTCATTGATAAAATGAATTGTATTCCAATCCCTTTGCCATGATGTGAAAGGAAAATGTTTCCCACAATCTAAACAGACAAGAAGATTTCTGATGAAGATCTACTGCTGTACCTCATGAGTCTATCACTAGAATGTACAGAATGACAGTAAGAGGTTCCATTTCCATCCAACTTAGAATTTAGGGCTCTGACACACTCCATTTGGAGTCTAGAAATGCCTCCCAATGAACCTAACACCATAACAGCCTATCTGAATATTTCTACTGAACAATGGCAGTACTGTAGAGGTTGTTTAGTCTAGGTGGCCCAGTGTGTGTGTGTGTGTGTGTGTGTGTGTGTGTGTGTGTGTGTGTGTGTGTGTGTGTGTGGGTGTGTGTTTGTGTGTGTGTGTGTGCCTGCGCCCATGTTTGTGCATACCTGAGTGCCTGTGTGTGTGTGCAAGTAGAGAGAGAGAGAAAGAGAGAGAGAGAGAGAGAGAGAGAGAGAGAGAGAGAGAGAGAGAGAGAGAGAGAGAGAGAGAGAGAGAGAGAGAGAGAGAGAGAGAGAGAGAGAGAGAGAGAGAGAGAGAGAGAGAGAGAGAGAGCGAGAGAGAGAGAGAGAGAGAGAGAGAGAGAGAGAGAGAGAGAGAGAGAGAGAGAGAGAGAGAGAGAGAGAGAGAGAGAGAGACAGAGAGAGAGAGACAGAGACAGAGACAGAGACAGAGACAGAGACAGAGACAGAGAGAGAGAGAGAGAGAGAGAGAGAGAGAGAGAGAGAGAGAGAGAGAGAGAGAGAGAGAGAGAGAGAGAGAGAGAGAGAGAGAGAGAGAGAGAGAGAGAGAGAGAGAGAGAGAGAGAGAGAGAGAGAGAGAGAGAGAGAGAGAGAGAGAGAGAGAGAGAGAGAGAGAGAGAGAGAGAGAGTTGCTGTTCAATATAGTAATATAACACTGCTGCAACATATTTAATAGAATACCTGGACAGTATTCAGTTGAATTGATGAGAAATCCGAACTTAAATCCAAGTTGAATATAAAGAAATAAAGGACATGTTGACAATTCTCCAAATATAACACCTCAGGACACGTTGACAATAGTCCAAATATAACACCTCAGGACAAGTTGACAATACTCCAAATATAACACCTCAGGACATGTTGACAATTGTCCAAATATAGCACCTTAGGACACGTTGACAATAGTCCAAATATAACACCTCAGGACATGTTGACAATAGTCAAAATATAACACCTCAGGACATGTTGACAATTGTCCAAATATAACACCTTAGGACACGTTGACAATAGTCCAAATATAACACCTCAGGACACGTTGACAATAGTCAAAATATAACACCTCAGGACAAGTTGACAATAGTCCAAATATAACACCTATGATTCTTCACAATGAGATGTTTCATTAAACAATCAATGATCCATCTACTGAGGACACAGCAGTAGCAGCCAGCTAGCTAAAAGCGGTGTGGGGTTTTGTGGACCAACAACCCACTTAATGAGTATAGGATTTAGGAAAGAGCTATTTGTGCATTTACTTTTTCATAACAGAAAATATTAGCAATATTATCTTATGTAATGTGCCTGTTTTTGCTAGCTGAGATGAGTGAGATGTGTTATGTTTTATTAACTATCAACAAGTCAAACTGTTGTTCAGAAAATCGTTGTGGGTATGAATGATTATTAATCTGTGTAGGTGTGAATGATTATTAATCTGTGTAGGTGTGAATGATTATTCTCAAACTTTAATCTACAGGTTTGTTTATTGCATCTCAATTACAATTGTTCTATTTAAATACCCTTTAACTACAGTTTGATTTAATTTTAATTTGCTAACGTTAGTTTCCTCCTTAACACTTTGTTTCCAACATTACAAATCCGTATCCAGTGGCTGTTTACAAATGGCCCTTTTCTGTTTATCTCCCCAATTACATTATCTAAACTGAGTTTCAGGCTGGATCCCATTATCTAAACTTAGTTTCTGGCTGATCCCAAAGAGCTGAGATCCATCACAGAGAATAATAGCAGCTGAGCTATTGTTCTGTATTCCACTATCCATCCAACACCTCACCTCCAGTCCTGACTGCATGCAACACTGTTTAGAATTTCTGATTGTTTATTTCATTTTGGATTATTGTTTATTTCACTTGCTTTGGTAATGTAAACATATGTTCCCCATGCCAATAAAGCCCACTTAAATTTAAATGAATTGATTTGAATTGAGAGAAAGAGAGAGATAATAACCTCCTGTCCTGACTGTGTGCAACAGCGTTTAGATCCACCATGGAGCCAGTGTGAAGGGAGTAGAGATGATTCTACAACATGGTGTGAAGGGAGTAGAGATGGTTCTACAACATGGTGTGAAGGGAGTAGAGATGGTTCTACAACATGGTGTGAAGGGAGTAGAGATGGTTCTACAACATGGTGTGAAGGGAGTAGAGATGGTTCTACAACATGGTGTGAAGGGAGTAGAGATGGCTCTACAACATGGTGTGAAGGGAGTAGAGATGGCTCTACAACATGGTGTGAAGGGAGTAGAGATGGCTCTACAACATGGTGTGAAGGGAGTAGAGATGGTTCTACAACATGGTGTGAAGGGAGTAGAGATGGCTCTACAACATGGTGTGAAGGGAGTAGAGATGGCTCTACAACATGGTGTGAAGGGAGTAGAAATGGCTCTACAACATGGTGTGAAGGGAGTAGAGATGGTTCTACAGCCAATAGAAAGATGGAGAAGCTGTGGGGCAGGATAATGCCTTCTCACCCTGCAGATAATGTATAATTACAGACAGGCCTGGTTTACATAATCACACTACAGCTAGCTAGCTACAAGTCTTCGTGACAATTTCTCTATTTCCCCCCCACTCTCTCTCTATCTCCCTCCGTCTCTCTCCCTCCCTCTCTATCACTGCGTAGATTAACCCACTCTCAGATTACTGGTAATTATTTGCTGGAGCTCAGGGAGGAACTGAGAGAGACCACAGAGAGAGAGAGAGAGAGAGAGAGAGAGAGAGAGAGAGAGAGAGAGAGAGAGAGAGAGAGAGAGAGAGAGAGAGAGAGAGAGAGAGAGAGAGAGAGAGAGAGAGAGAGAGAGAGAGAGAGAGAGAGAGAAGGCATCCCAGCAGAGATGGATATGGGTGGCCTGGCCTGCCCTGGGCTTCGTGCTAGCTGGGCTATCTTCCTAAACCTAGGTGCTCTCCAGTCTGAAGCAGTCAGACAGACCCCTCTAGGTAATGCAGTCATGCATCACCAAATCTGCATCAAGTGTCAATCCAGGAGCCGAAGGGCTGTTTCAAGTCTCCTCTCACTTCACCTTCTCTCTCTTGTCTTTCCAATGTGGGTGGTGATGAAACCCTGATAGATGCAGGCAACACATTCATCCACCCCCATTAGACAGACAGCAGAATGACTGCAGGGGGAATACACATGTACACTGGTATCTGCATTATACTATATCAGGATTACAACGCATCTCAGAGTATATGGAGTAGCTGCGGGGTTGGCGAGTAGAATATGTCATCAGCTCTAGAAGTTAGTAAGGAGTGAAAGAGTGATGTAACTGGACACATTATAGATAATGATGTTGTAGACATAACGCATATGCAGCATGATGAAGTATCATGGATACACATGGAGGGGCAATTAGCTTGCCCTTGATCTTAATTCATTCCGTTATAATAAGCATATTATAGAAAATAGAATATATCATCCAACATTTGCGGTCGTACTATATGCCTATGCGCAACAATTAGTTGAGGTGGAAAACCAAGGTGGTTTTTCCAAAAGTGGGTAAAATCACATTTACCGATGTGACATGAAATGGGGTTCTCAGTCAAATAGCAGATGTCGAGAGAGTCTCGTTTAAATAGGCTGCTTTTCCTGGCTCCAAATACAACATGTTAATCTGTAGCCTACCACCGCAATACACCGTAGGCTGTGACATTGCTTTTTTGTATTACATTTTTGTCATTTAGCAGACGCTCTTATCCAGAGCGACTTACAGTTTTTTTTTCATACTGGTCCCCCGTGGGAAACGAACCCACAACCCTGGCGTTGCAAGCGCCATGCTCTACCAACTGAGCTACACGGGCCCTACATCACAAGACAATTCCCCTATTAGGTACTAGATAGTCTCAAAGTTGTTGTTTTTCATAATAATGATACATCAATTCGTTCTCTAATTTGATAATATTGTGTATTCACTAAGTGGTAGCCCCACAGCAGCGTAACTATTAGAACACTAAACAGCCGACCTAAAGTCCTCTACCTGGACGCTCTGGCAAGTCCGCGACAAACATTCGATACATCGGTTCCACATTGTTGTAAATTAGCCTACTATATGGCCCCGTAAAGGTACTCAACCAGCGTTTCAGAATGAAATTCACAAGATTCACAAGACTAAAACACCGTAAAAAAAGAGCACAAAATGACCCATCATGTAAAAGTAGGTTATTGTAAGTTAATAAAATCTCGTGATATATTATAATACAAAGTTGCAGTGCATGGTCGTTACTCAGTCAGTCACAATCCACGAGTTACTAACCAAAGCAGCTCACGTAGGCTATTCGGATGAGTTTACTGCAAGAATATCTATTGAGACTCCACTCAAAGCCTGCATTGAGCGCAGGCAAATAAAAATGCCTCCCTGGCAATCCATCCTAAACACCTTGCATTTTCCGCGCACGTCCATAAAGCTACATCGATTTTCTCCCGGACCAAAAATAAAGCAGAACAATAAGAAATACAGCAATGACGTACCTTTCACACACGAGAACATCATTGAAAATATGAGATTCCAAAATATAATTCCAGTTCTAATCCTCATGGTTCTAGATGTAACAAAGTCTTTCCCGCCGCATTTAACGCATCTTCTATTGATCATGTCAGATAGTTCGATAGACCCCGCGTAGTATCCGTCTCTATACACAGCCTTCATATTTACAACTAAACATGTATTTAGGTTGGTAAGTATTCCTTTTCAGCCAGAGACAGAAATCCGTCGATCTATGTCTGACGCTGAGAACGCAGCTAAAAGTGAACAGTGAATTTGAGGATAGCGCAGCAGCGGCAGCAACCTTGACGAGGACTCAACCATCTCGCCGAGAGGGGCATCAAGTATAATCTCTGGTGTGTTCTTGTCTGTCGCTATATCTCCCTCCACCTCGCTGCCTCCCTGCTCTGCTCTGCTCTGGCTCTGCTCTGCTCAACCCTCCGCGATTGATAGCTGTGCTTTAGAATGCTGCCGTATCAATCGGGCCATTGAACTGGACTCTAGACTCTAAAAAATATTTCATGCATTTGCAAGCTGCTGAATAAATCGTTACCTAAGTAGAAAACCCAATACAAGCACACGTTTATAAACCAATAAGAGAAATAGATGTGTGAAGATGACAGCTTGTTGTTTGGGGCAGCTGGATATAAAGACTTGACTGCATCTCATCCTAAAAAGCTGAAGAAACAAACCCGCCTGCTAGGCAACAGCAGAACTAGCATTTATTGGCGCTGATGGGAATCACATTTGCAACGCAAAGACGAGATGCTTTTGTAACTAATGCTGAACTGCATGAGGCAGGGCTCTTCTGCCCTCTGCAGGTTTAGTAGTCACTTTAAACAGGGAGTGAATGTGTGTGTGACCTAAATAAACTAACTCAAACAGCACACCAAACTATCGCACCATTTGTTGTGAGGGGAAGCCTATTTCTATTACATTCTGGGAGAAAAGTCTGTCAGTCTGATGCATATAAAGTGTTAATTTAACGTTTTGGTAGCCTGAAAAGCTATAAGTGAATCACACTAAGTGAATCTGAATTATTGGTGAGTACATGCTCGGCTATACTTTTTGCAACACAATCTCACACTCAATTTGTGGAAATATGTTTTTTAAAAAGAAAGTATTTCAGCAGATTTTGTGCATTGTTTTGCATTTTTGTGTGACTTAATTTCTGTGAAAAGACACAAATTGTCGTGCGACTTAATTCGTAGGAAAATACACACATTTTTGTGCAACTTCATTCATAGGAAAATATATTTTGGGGGGGCAAACTTCGGAACAACCTTTGGAAGTTATTAGACAATGCGTGATGGGCAATGGTGTTCTACACTGCCTTTTTTTTTGTTTCCCACATTTATTTGTATAAAACAATAACATGTTAACAACCCAATTTTGTTAATCAACCAGGTTGTCACCGAAATAATTATAATATAATAGTAGCCTTATGTTGTCTTAAAAAAAGAATAATAATGCCAATACTGTTTTGTATGCTTGTTTTCACTTAATACTTTGGGATACTGGTGCACTTTTAGTCCGAAAGGCCCTTTTTCCATGTAGGCAACAGTAGGCCTACACGATTTTCTTCATAACGCATTTCATATTCCGTGGTGTAATGTACACGAAAAAGTGAAGCCTTGAATTAAATGCATTATGAAGAAAATTTGAGAAAAAATACAGATGTCTTTTTATTATTTTATTTTATTGTATCGATTAAGGTATTTTATTGGGGAATGGGGATACATTTTATGATGGGAAATTATAATACACACCATAACACACACACACACCCACACAAACACTTACACACATATACACACACTCACTTTGTTTGTACTCATGTTATAGCCAACTCTTGACTTTTGTATTAATGATTTTTAATAAAATATTTGTATCTAGTTGTCATGTATTCATTATCTTTAACTGGTTAAATATTTGTAGTTTGGCCTCCCGAGTGGCGCAGCGGTTTAAGGCACTGCATCGCAGTGCTTGAGGCGTCACTACAGATCCGAGTTCAATCCCGGGCTGTGTTACAGCCAGCCGTGACTGAGAGACCCATGAGGCGGCGCACAATTGCACTGAGGAAAGCAATAATTAATCAACACGCTACTGTAAATAAATGGACACTACCTGTTATAAAACGAAAATTGCCCTCCGTAAATAAATGGTGAGAAATGCTCAGATGTTAGGAATAGTGCAATAGGAGAGTCTGAAATGAATTAAATACCCTAAGCTATGTTCAACGTCAGCAGCAATTTCCAGTGAGAAATGCTGAGTCTGAAGCCATTCGGCTATTGGTTTCACAGCCCTATAATAATGATACAAGTTGTATCACCTTAAAAAGGGTTTATTTACAACCTCTGGGGTATAACATGTTGGGCAAAGTGGTACAGGAGAGTCTGACATACAACCCCTAACTTGAGTTCAGTCTTCGCCAATGAGAACCAAGAGGGGCCTAGCTTTGTCCTTCAGGATTGGGAAAGAACAGGATGGATCAGAACAGGATGGATCAACAGTGATTCATATTACTGGTTTGCATTTAAAAAAAAAGGATTGTTGTGTTTTGCTGCATAACACACTTACATTATTTGTCTACCCATATGATGTGGATCATTGTCAGGTTATTTGATATATAAGCTTCAGTAACAAAATAATACCATGGTTGTAATAACACTTTAAACAGGTAGTTTGTAAATGTGTAGAATGTGTTTGTTTTGGGTCCACACTGGTAAGTTTACTTGTTTAAATTAGTCAGTCACAGAGGGTTTTCTTCTGAATAACTGGGCACAGCACTTTCCATTCAGCTTCAGGCAACTTTGATGTAAGGCTTAATCACACCTGTAGTGACTACTTCTATCCGTGACGCCCATTGTTGCTTATCCATTGTTCACTAGATATATCAATGTAATTACACCCAACACAATGTTGAAAAACAGAACGCTTGCCACCACTAGATCACACAACTAGACGTGAGCTGGACGTGATCCCAATGCTGCCACCAATGTAGCGGAAGAAAGTGAAAGATGCAACAGGGACTCTGACCAGGGCTCGTACGTTGCAGAGTGAGCTATAACAGCCGTTGCCATGACAGCCTGGTAGTCCTCTGGGCAGAGGCAGCAGGCCTACAATGCTGGCATATGCCTTGTTACAATAGCCCAAGTACTGTATGTAACATGGGCTGGGTAGGAGCCTAGAGGTTAAGAGGTTGGGCCAGTAACCGAAAAGTTGCTGGTTCAAATCCCAGAGCAGACTAGGTGAAATCTGCCGATGTGCCCTTGAGCAAGGCACTTAACCCTAATTGCTCCTATAAGTCACTCTGGATAAGAACGTCTGCTAAATGAAGAAAAAAAAAAAAACATTATTTACATGACCGTAATAATCATCATGAAACGGCCTTATAAGTGTAAGCCAACATAATTCATCATTTTACATTAACCTGTTTAACTGCACTGATATGGCTTAATTGATCATAGACCAGACTCGTTATAGTTGCAAATACCATGCCCTTGCACCAGGTGAACTTAAACCAAACAGATTGTTTTTGCAGGTCTTCTGTCATTTATTGATGAATTAATTTCCCATCATGAAAATGTATCCCCATTCCCCAATCAAATAACTTAATCGATGCCACACAAAAAAAAACAGACAAATACAGCTTTTAACTCCAATCTGGCAACCCTCATAAAATCCGACATAGCACCAGTATCCCAAAGTATTAAGCGAAAACAAGCATAGAAAACAGCATTGGCATTCATCTTTTTAAAAAAAAAATTATGTAAGGCTACTATTATATTATAAGTATTTCAGTGACAAACTGGTTGATTAACAATATTGGATTGTTAACACCTTTGTATTTTTATATAAATAAATGTGGGACACAAAAAAAGGAAGTGTAGAACACCATTGCCCAAAATGCATTGCTCCAATAACTTATGAATGATGTCGCACAAAAATGTGTGTACTTTCCTACGAATTACGTTGCACAAAAATGTGTGTATTTTTGTACATGAATTAAGCCACACAAAAATGCACGAAATCTGCTGAAATACGTTTTGTACATATTTGCATTGTGAGTTTTTGTGTTGCATAAAGGAAATAAATAATGTCATATATCCAGAAGAGATGTTGAGTAGAGGGGAATGACGATATTCACGACATTAAGGCCTTGAATCTTGACTCCTGCGCCTGAAAATATGTTAACTTTTATTATTACCATAAAGTCAGCCGGGAGGGAGTCCATCCAGGTTAATATGATATAAAAGGTAATATATTAATCACTAAAGCTCTGTGATAGGAGTAATGGGGAAGAGGAAGGCGTTACGATAAAGCAGCGGCAGTGACTGGGTACTGTCCATGGTGTTGAACTCACAGAGACTGGGTACTGTCCATGGTGTTGAACTCACAGAGACTGGGTACTGTCTATGGTGTTGAACTCACAGAGACTGGGTACTGTCCATGGGACTGAACTCATAGAGACTGGCTACTGTCCATGGTGTTGAACTCACAGAGACTGGGTACTGTCCATGGTGTTGAACTCACAGATACTGGGTACTGTCCATAGTACTGAACTCACAGAGAGTGAGTAGTGTCCATGGTACTGAACTCACAGAGAGTGAGTAGTGTCCATGGTGCTGAACTCACAGAGAGTGAGTAGTGTCCATGGGACTGAACTCACAGAGAGTGAGTCGTGTCCATGGTACTGAACTCACAGAGAGTGAGTAGTGTCCATGGTACTGAACTCACAGAGAGTGAGTAGTGTCCATGGTACTGAACTCACAGAGAGTGAGTAGTGTCCATGGTACTGAACTCACAGAGAGTGAGTACTGTCCATGGTGCTGAACTCACAGAGAGTGAGTAGTGTCCATGGGACTGAACTCACACTGACGGTGCCTTGGAGAGTAGGAAGTGAACACTATTCAGCACCGATAGATCCCTCTAATAGAAGGTCCTGGTTCCAGCTATTCAGCACTGATAGATCCCTCTAATAGAAGACCCTGGTTCCAGCTATTCAGCACTGATAGATCCCTCTAATAGAAGGTCCTGGTTCCAGCTATTCAGCACCGATATATCCCTCTAACAGAAGGCCCTGGTTCCAGCTATTCAGCACGGATAGATCCCTCTAACAGAAGGCCCTGGTTCCAGCTATTCAGCACTGATAGATCCCTCTAATAGAAGGTCCTGGTTCCAGCTATTCAGCACTGATAGATCCCTCTAATAGAAGGTTCCAGCTAGTTGGCGCTTGGCCATGATGTTTTCCCGGTTAGGAAGTTTAGGCAGAGTGCCCAACCTGTTTCTACTGGCCTGACTCCCATCATGAGGAAAGGTAAAGGAACAGAGCTGGCTGTTCCTAATAGGGCACTACCCTGGGCAAAAGTAGTGCACTAAATAGGGAACAGGGCATGATTTGTGACACAAGCCATGACTTTACCAGCCACCATGATCCATGAGAGGGCTCAAGAGAACATGTTGGTGCTGCTCAACTGGCCTGACTCCCTGCCTGTTGATAACAACTGGCCTGACTCCCTGCCTGTTGATAACAACTGGCCTGACTCCCTGCCTGTTGATAACAACTGGTCTGACTCCCTGCCTGTTGATAACAACTGGCCTGACTCCCTGCCTGTTGATTAATTAACAACTGGCCTGACTCCCTGCCTGTTGATAACAACTGGCCTGACTCCCTGCCTGTTGATAACAACTGGTCTGACTCCCTGCCTGTTGATAACAACTGGCCTGACTCCCTGCCTGTTGATTAATTAACAACTGGCCTGACTCCCTGCCTGTTGATAACAACTGGCCTGACTCCCTGCCTGTTGATAACAACTGGCCTGACTCCCTGCCTGTTGATGAACAACTGGCCTCCTTCTGGTCTCCTCTGCCTCGCAGTTAAAGCCTCTTGTTAGCTACAGGGCAGTCTGTCTGCTGTATTCTGCTGTAGTGTGCTGTAGTGTGCTGTAGTCTGCTGTAGTCTGCTATAGTGTGCTGTAGTCTGAATAGTCTGCTGTAGTATGCTGTAGTCTGCTGTAGTCTTCAGTAGTGTGCTGTAGTGTGCTGTAGTCTTCTGTAGTCTGCTGTAGTCTTCAGTAGTGTGCTGTAGTCTGCTGTAGAGTCTGCTATAGTCTGCTGTAGTGTGCTCCAGAGCTAGTGTTAATCCCCATGACCACATATCTGATTAGCCAGGAGAGAGAGAGAGACAGAGAGAGAGAGAGGGGGGTATGGAGACAGGGAGGGAGAGAGAGAGACAGAGAGAGAGTGGGGGTATAGAGACAGGGAGGGAGAGAGAGAGAGAGAGAGAGAACGAGAGAGAGAGGTGGGGGGGGTATGGAGACAGGGAGGGAGGGAGGGAGAGAGAGAGAGAGAGAGAGAGAGAGAGAGAGAGAGAGAGAGAGAGAGAGAGAGGGAGGGAGAGGGAGAGGAGAGGGGAGAGGGAGAGGGAGAGGGAGAGGGAGAGGGAGAGGGAGAGGGAGAGGGAGAGGGAGGGAGATGCTTGTGTGCGTGTCAGTGTGTGCGTGTTTGTGTGTGCGAGGGCCTACATGTGCCTGTGAGGGATGGATATATTTGTTATCCAGGGGGGTCATGGGAGCTTGTGTCTGCCTGGAGGGAGTCAGAGCAGGCCTGTAGGGGGGCTAGAGGGGGTAGGCTGCACCCTGGGAGGGGAGAATGGAGGTGGAATTTGCAGGCTTGCCCTACAGTAGGTCTGGTTCTGACCTGGTCCCTGGTCCGGACTGTCAGTCATCTGCTGGAGCCTGTGGTTCTCTCCTGTCTGTCAGTAATCTGATGTAACCTGTGGTTCTCTCCTGTCTGTCAGTAATCTGCTGTAGCCTGTGGTTTTCTCCTGTCTGTCAGTAATCTGATGTAGCATGTGGTTCTCTCCTGTCTGTCAGAAATCTGCTGGAGCCTGTGGTTCTCTCCTGTCTGTCAGTAATCTGCTGTAACCTGTGGTTCTCTGTCTGCACCACGGGGTGGTCTTGGCTCCAGCTTTAACTGTGGATAATCTCTCTCTCTCTCTCTCTCTCTCTCTCTCTCTCTCTCTCTCTCTCTCTCTCTCTCTCTCTCTCTCTCTCTCTCTCTTTTCTTTCTCTCTCTCTCTCTCTCTTTCTCTATTAAATTCAACGGGCTTTATTGGCATGGGAAACATATGCTAACATTGCCAAGGCAAGTGAAATAGATAATACACAAAGGTGAAATAAACAATAAATATGAACAGTAAACATTACACTCACAAAAGTTCCAAAAGAATAAAGACATTTCTCCTGTCATATTATGTCTATATACAGTGTTGTAACAATGTGCAAATAGTTAAAGTTCAAATGGGAAAATAAATAAACATAAATATGGGTTGTATTTACAATGGTGTTTGTTCTTCACTGGTTGCCCTTTTCTTGTGGCAACAGGTCACACATATTGCGGCTGTGATGGCACACTGAGGTATTTCACCCAATAGATATGGGAGTTCATCAAAATTGGGTTTGTTTTTTAATTCTTTGTGGATCTCTGTAATCTGAGGGAAATACGTGTCTCTAATATGGTCATACATTTGGCAGGAGGTTAGGAAGTGCAGCTCAGTTTCCACCTCATTTTGTTGGCAGTGTGCACATAACCTGTCTTCTCTTGAGAGCCAGGTCTGCCTACGGCGGCCTTTCTCAATAGCAAGGCCATGCTCACTGAGTCTGTACATAGTCAAAGCTTTCTTAATTTTGGGTCAGTCACAGTGGTCAGGTATTCTGCCACTGTGTACTCTCTGTTTAGGGCCAAATAGCATTCCAGTTTGCTCTGTTTTTGGTAAATTCTTTTCAATGTGTCAAGTAATTATCTTTTTGTTTTCTCATGATTTGGTTGGGTCTAATTGTGTTGTTGCCCTGGGGCTCTGTGGGGTCTGTTTGTGTTTGTGAACAGAGCCCCAGGACCAGCTTGCTTAGGGGACTCTTCTCTAGGTTAATCTCTCTGTAGGTGATGGCTTTGTTATGGAAGGTTTGGGAATCACTTCCTTTTAGGTGGTTGTAGATATTAACGGCTCTTTTCTGGATTTTGATAATTAGCGGATATCAGCCTAATCCTGCTCTGCATGTATTATTTGCTGTTTTATGTTTTTTCAGAATTCTGCATGCAGAGTCTCAATTTGGTGTTTGTCCCATTTTGTGAATTCTTGGTTGGTGAGCGGAACCCAGACCTCACAACCATAAAGGGCAATGGGTTCTATAACTGATTCAAGTATTTTTAGCCAGATCCTAATTGGGATGTCGAATTTTATGTTATTTTTGATGGCGTAGAAGGCCCTTCTTGCTGTGTCTCTCAAATCATTCACAGCTTTGTGGAAGTTACCTGTGGTGCTGATGTTTAGGCTGAGGTAGGTATAGTTTTTTTTATTCTCCAAGGCAACGGTGTCTAGATGGAATTTACATTTGTGTTCCTGGCAAATTGACCTTTTTTGGAACACCATTATTTGTGTCTTACAGAGCTTTACTGTCAAGGCCCAGGTCTGACAGAATCTGTGCAGAAGATCTTGTGATGGGTGATTTGAAGGAGTCAGGCGCAGGAGGGTAAATCACAGAATACAGGATTTATTCCGGAATACAGAGTTACGTAATAAAGCGTGACAACAGTCCAGTGCACAAAACAGGTGCACTGAAACCAACAAGGCACACTGGGAAATAACCCTGGCGATACAAAATACAAGGAGCTCCACCAAGCTTCACTAACCTCACAATAAACAATCACACACAAAGACATGGGGGGCAGAGGGAATACTTATACAGGTACTGATGAGGGGATATGAACCAGGTGTGTGTAATAAACAAGACAAAACAAATGGAAAGATGAGATGAGGAGCGGCAGTGGCTAGAAGGCCTAGACGACGAACGCCGAAGCCTGCCCGAACAAGGAGAGGAGGCAGCCTCGGAGGAAGTCATGACAATCTAGGTGCTGCTGTTGGCCCTCCTTGGTTGGGGACAGAAGCACCAGATCATCAGCAAACAGTAGACATTTTACTTCAGATTCTAGAAGGGTGAGGCCGAGTGCTGCAGACTGTTCTAGTACCCTCACCAATTTGTTGATATATATGTTGAAGAGGGTGGGGCTTAAGCTGCATCCCTGTCTCACCCCACGGCCCTGTGGAAAGAAATGTGTGTTTTTTGCCCATTTTAACTACACACTTGTTGTTTGTGTACATGGATTTTATAATGTTTTATGTTTTTCCCTCAACACCGCTTTCCATCAATTTGAATAGCAGACCCTCATGGCAAATTGAGTCTAAAGCTTTTTTGAAATCAACAAAGCATGAGAAGACTTTGCCTTTGTTTTGGTTCGTTTTTTTGTCAATTAGGGTGTGCAGGGTGAATACTTGGTCTGTCGTACGGTATTTTGGTAAAAAACAATTTGACATTTCCTCAGTACATTGTTTTCACTGAGGAAATGTATGAGTCATCTGCTAAAGATAATGCAGAGGATTTTCCCAAGGTTGTTGTTGATGCATATCACACAGTATTTATTGGGGTCAATTTGTCTACACTTTTGTGGATTGGGGTGATCAGTCCTTGGTTCCAAATATTGGGGAAGGTGCCAGAGCTGAGGATGATGTTAAAGAGGAAATGTATGAGTCATCTGTTAAAGATAATGCAGAGGATTTTCCCAAGGTTATTGTTGACACATATCACACGGTATTTATTGGGGTCAATTTGTCTACACTTGTGTGGATTGGGGTGATCAGTCCTTGGTTCCAAATATTGGGGAAGGTGCCAGAGCTGAGGATGATGTTAAAGAGTTTAAGTACAGCCAATTGGAATTTGTGGTCTGTATATTTTATCATTTAATTGAGGATACAACAACACCTTTTGGGGTTGGAGGGTTTGTATTTTGTCCTGTAGTTCATTCAATGTAATTGGAGAATCCAGTGGGTTCTGGTAGTCTTTAATGGCTGATTCTAAGATTCGTAATTGATCATGTATATGTTTTTGCTGTTTGTTCTTTGTTCTTTGTTATAGAGCCAAAAATATTGGAGAAGTGGTTTATCCATACATCTCCATTTTGGATAGATAACTCTTCGTGTTGTTATTTGTTTAGTGTTTTCCAATTTTCCCAGAAGTGCTAAGATTCAATGGATTCTTCAATTACATTGAGCTGATTTCTGGCGTGCTGTTCCTTCTTTTTCCATAGTGTATTTCTGTATTGTTTTAGTGATTCACCATAGTGAAAGCGTGGGCTCAGGTTTTTTGGGTCTCTATGTTTTTGGTTGGATAGGTTTCTCAATTTCTTTCTTAGGTTTTTGCATTCTTCATCAAACCATTTGTCATTGTTGTTAATTTTCTTAGGTTTTCTGCTTGAAATGTTTAGATTTGATATGGAAGCTGAGAGGTCAAATATACTGTTTAGGCTTTCTACTACCAAGTTTACACCTTCACTATTACAGTCTCTCTCTCTCTCTCTGATGAAAACACACATACTGTAGATATCTCACTGATGCATCTCTCTCTCTCTCTCTCTCTCTCTCTCTCTCTCTCTCTGATGAAAACACACATAGATATCTCACTGATGCATCTTGCATTATTCGTTCTTTTATTTCTCTTTTTTCGTTTCATTCCTGAGGTTCTGTCAGAGCTATGGTTTCTGTGGTCTATGTGACTCATGCTGGATGAATCTAACCTCATATTAATGCTTATTATAGGTTGCACGGCCCATCCATTTAATTTCTATTCATTATCGCCCCGTCTGAGTCAACCAGCCCATTGATAAAAGCCCCACGTTAAGTTCCTTGACTTCCTTCCTTCATATCCACCTATGACGTACCTCCTCAGCCACTAACAAAAGCCCCACGTGTTATGTCCCATTCTCCATGCGCAACTGTCAGGCGTCAGTGTTTAGCGGTAGGACGGAGTCAGGCGCAGAACACAGAGCTTGTAGACAACGTACTTTACTCATGAAAATAAATGAACATAATCTCCACGCAGGGAGGACAAATCCCGCTCACCAGTCGACGACACCAAACATAGAACAAACACGCACACAACGGGAGCCAGAGGGTTAAATAGGGAATAAATCATGAACATATTGGGAACCAGGTGTGTACAATAAAGACAAAACAAGTAAAACACAGAAACATAGATCGGTGGCAGCTAGTACTCCGGTGACGACGAACGCCGAAGCCTGCCCGAGCAAGGAGGAGGGGCAGCCTCGGCTGAATCCGTGACAGCAACAACCTCTAACGTCCTTCATACTGGACACAGAGACATAAACATGGTGTCCACCAGTTCATCTGACTCTGGGGAAGTAGATAAAGGGCCTCATAGCCAAAATCGCCAAGTATCCTTTTAACCGTCAGCTTTAAGTACTAGCGGCATTTACAGCCGACCGCTCAGACCAGCTCCAGCTAGACGTTTTTACAGTACCTATGACGTCCCTGTTCCCTCCTCAACCCATAGATAAAGACCAGCATGTTATGTCCCTTCATTCATATCCACCCATCCATCCATATATTATGTTATGTCCCTTCAGTCATATCCATCCATCCATCCATCCATATATCATGTTATGTCCCTTCATTCATATCCACCCACCCATCCATATATCACGTTATATCCCTTCATTCATATCCATCCATATATCACGTTATGTCCCTTCATTAATACCCACCCACCCATCCATCCATATATCATGTTATGTCCCTTCATTCATATCCATCCATCCATGCACATGTCATGTTATGTCCCTTCATCCATATCCATATCCAACCATCCATCCACATATCATGTTATGTCCCTTCATTAAATATCCACCCATCAATCCATATATCATGTTATGTCCCTTCATTCATATCCATCCATCAATCCATATATCATGGTATGTCCCTTCATCCATATCCATCCATCCATCCACATGTCATGTTATGTCCCTTCATTCATATCCACCCATCCATCCATATATCATGTTATGTCCCTTCATTCATATCCACCCATCCATCCATATATCATGTTATGTCCCTTCATCCATATCCATCCATCCATCCATCCACATGTCATGTTATTTCCCATCATTCATATCCATCCATCCATCCATCCATCCACATATCATGTTATGTCCCTTCATTCATATCCACCCATCCATCCACATGTCATGTTATGTCCCTTCATCCACATCCATCCATCCATCCACATGTCATGTTATGTCCCTTCATCCATATCCACCCACCCATCCATCCACATGTCATGTTATGTCCCGTCATCCATATCCACCCACCCATCCATCCACATGTCATGTTATGTCCCTTCATCCATATCCATCCATCCACATGTCATGTTATGTCCCTTCATCCATATCCATCCATCCATCTACATGTCATGTTATGTCCCTTCCTCCATATCCACCCATCCATACACATGTCATGTTATGTCCCTTCATCCATATCCATCCGTCCACATGTCATGTTATGTCCCTTCATTCATATCCACCCATCCATCCATATATCATGTTATGTCCCTTCAGTCATATCCATCCATCCATCCATCCATATATCATGTTATGTCCCTTCATTCATATCCACCCACCCATCCATATATCACGTTATATCCCTTCATTCATATCCATCCATATATCATGTTATGTCCCTTCATTCATACCCACCCACCCATCCATCCATATATCATGTTCTGTCCCTTCATTCATATCCATCCATCCATGCACATGTCATGTTATGTCCCTTCATCCATATCCATATCCACCCATCCATCCACATATCATGTTATGTCCCTTCATCCATATCCATATCCACCCATCCATCCACATATCATGTTATGTCCCTTCATTAAATATCCACCCATCAATCCATATATCATGTTATGTCCCTTCATTCATATCCATCCATCAATCCATATATCATGGTATGTCCCTTCATCCATATCCATCCATCCATCCACA
Organism: Coregonus clupeaformis; assembly: GCF_020615455.1. Taxonomy (NCBI): domain Eukaryota; kingdom Metazoa; phylum Chordata; class Actinopteri; order Salmoniformes; family Salmonidae; genus Coregonus; species Coregonus clupeaformis. The sequence continues at coordinate 128,289 of NW_025534848.1, forward strand.
TGTCATGTTATGTCCCTTCATTCATATCCACCCATCCATCCATATATCATGTTATGTCCCTTCATTCATATCCACCCATCCATCCATATATCATGTTATGTCCCTTCATCCATATCCATCCATCCATCCATCCACATGTCATGTTATTTCCCATCATTCATATCCATCCATCCATCCATCCATCCACATATCATGTTATGTCCCTTCATTCATATCCACCCATCCATCCACATGTCATGTTATGTCCCTTCATCCACATCCATCCATCCATCCACATGTCATGTTATGTCCCTTCATCCATATCCACCCACCCATCCATCCACATCTCATGTTATGTCCCGTCATCCATATCCACCCACCCATCCATCCACATGTCATGTTATGTCCCTTCATCCATATCCATCCATCCACATGTCATGTTATGTCCCTTCATCCATATCCATCCATCCATCTACATGTCATGTTATGTCCCTTCCTCCATATCCACCCATCCATACATATGTCATGTTATGTCCCTTCATCCATTTCCATCCGTCCACATGTCATGTTATGTCCCTTCATTCATATCCACCCATCCATCCATATATCATGTTATGTCCCTTCAGTCATATCCATCCATCCATCCATCCATATATCAAGTTATGTCCCTTCATTCATACCCACCCACCCATCCATCCATATATCATGTTCTGTCCATTCATTCATATCCATCCATCCATGCACATGTCATGTTATGTCCCTTCATCCATATCCATATCCACCCATCCATCCACATGTCATGTTATGTCCCTTCATCCACATCCATCCATCCATCCACATATCATGTTATGTCCCTTCATCCATATCCACCCATCCATCCACATGTAATGTTATGTCCCTTCATCCATATCCACCCATCCATCCACATGTCATGTTATGTCCCTTCATCCATATCCACCCACCCATCCATCCACATGTCATGTTATGTCCCTTCATCCATATCCACTACCCATCCATCCACATGTCATGTTATGTCCCTTCATCCCTATCCATCCATCCACATGTCATGTTATGTCCTTCGCCCATATCCATCTATCCACATGTCTTGTTATGTCCCTTCATCCATATCCATCCATCCATCTACATGTCATGTTATGTCCCTTCCTCCATATCCACCCATCCATACACATGTCATGTTATGTCCCTTCATCCATATCCATCCGTCCACATGTCATGTTATGTCCCTTCATCCATATCCATCCATCCATCCACATGTCATGTCCCTTCATCCATATCAATCCATCCACATGTCATGTTATGTCCCTTCATACATATCCACCCATCCATCCACATGTCATGTTATGTCCCTTCATCCATATCCATCCATCCATCCATCCACATATCATGTTATGTCCCTTCATCCATATCCATCCATCCATCCACATGTCTGTTATGTCCCTTCATCCATATCCACCCATCTATCCACATGTCACGTTATGTCCCTTCATCCATATCCACCCATCCATCCACATGTCATGTTATGTCCCTTCATCCATATCCATCCATCCATCCACATGTCATGTTATGTTCCTTCATCCATATCCATCCATCCATCCACATGTCATGTTATGTCCCTTCATCCATATCCATCCACATGTCATGTTATGTCCCTTCATACATATCCACCCATCCATCCACATGTCATGTTATGTCCCTTCATCCATATCCATCCATCCATCCACATGTCATGTTATGTCCCTTCATCCATATCCACCCAACCATCCACATGTCATGTTATGTCCCTTCATCCACATCCATCCATCCATCCACATATCATGTTATGTCCCTTCATCCATATCCACCCACCCATCCACATGTAATGTTATGTCCCTTCATCCATATCCACCCATCCATCCACATGTCATGTTATGTCCCTTCATCCATATCCACCCACCCATCCATCCACATGTCATGTTATGTCTCTTCATCCATATCCACCCACCCATCCATCCACATGTCATGTTATGTCCCTTCATCCATATCCATCCATCCACATGTCATGTTATGTCCCTTCATCCATATCCATCCGTCCACATGTCATGTTATGTCCCTTCATCCATATCCATCCATCCATCCACATGTCATGTCCCTTCATCCATATCCATCCATCCACATGTCATGTTATGTCCCTTCATACATATCCACCCATCCATCCACATGTAATGTTATGTCCCTTCATCCATATCCATCCATCCATCCATCCACATATCATGTTATGTCCCTTCATCCATATCCATCCATCCATCCACATGTCATGTTATGTCCCTTCATCCATATCCATCCATCCATCCACATGTCATGTTATGTTCCTTCATCCATATCCATCCATCCATCCACATGTCATGTTATGTCCCTTCATCCATATCCATCCACATGTCATGTTATGTCCCTTCATACATATCCACCCATCCATCCACATGTCATGTTATGTCCCTTCATCCATATCCATCCATCCATCCACATGTCATGTTATGTCCCTTCATCCATATCCACCCATCCATCCACATGTCATGTTATGTCCCTTCATCCACATCCATCCATCCATCCACATATCATGTTATGTCCCTTCATCCATATCCACCCACCCATCCACATGTAATGTTATGTCCCTTCATCCATATCCACCCATCCATCCATCCATATATCATGTTATGTCCCTTCATTCATATCCACCCACCCATCCATATATCACGTTATATCCCTTCATTCATATCCATCCATATATCACGTTATGTCCCTTCATTCATACCCACCCACCCATCCATCCATATATCATGTTATGTCCCTTCATTCATATCCATCCATCCATGCACATGTCATGTTATGTCCCTTCATCCATATCCATATCCAACCATCCATCCACATATCATGTTATGTCCCTTCATTAAATATCCACCCATCAATCCATATATCATGTTATGTCCTTTCATTCACATCCACCCATCAATCCATATATCATGTTATGTCCCTTCATTCATATCCATCCATCAATCCATATATCATGGTATGTCCCTTCATCCATATCCATCCATCCATCCACATGTGCATGTATGTCCCTTCATTCATATCCACCCATCCATCCATATATCATGTTATGTCCCTTCATTCATATCCACCCATCCATCCATATATCATGTTATGTCCCTTCATCCATATCCATCCATCCATCCATCCACATGTCAGTGTTATTTCCCACATTCATATCCATCCATCCATCCATCCATCCACATATCATGTTATGTCCCTTCATTCATATCCACCCATCCATCCACATGTCATGTTATGTCTCTTCATCTACATCCATCCATCCATCCACATGTCATGTTATGTCCCTTCATCCATATCCACCCACCCATCCATCCACATGTCATAGTTATGTCCCGTCATCCATATCCACCCACCCATCCATCCACATGTCATGTTATGTCCCTTCATCATATCCATCCATCCACATGTCATGTTATGTCCCTTCATCCATATCCATCCATCCATCTACATGTCATGTTATGTCCCTTCCTCCATATCCACCCATCCATACACATGTCATGTTATGTCCCCTTCATCCATATCCATCTCGTCCACATGTCATGTTATGTCCCTTCATTCATATCCACCCATCCATCCATATATCATGTTATGTCCCTTCAGTCATATCCATCCATCCATCCATCCATATATCATGTTATGTCCCTTCATTCATATCCACCACCCATCCATATATCACGTTATATCCCTTCATTCATATCCATCCATATATCATGTTATGTCCCTTCATTCATACCCACCCACCCATCCATCCATATATCATGTTCTGTCCCTTCATTCATATCCATCCATCCATGCACATGTCATGTTATGTCCCTTCATCCATATCCATATCCACCCATCCATCCACATATCATGTTATGTCCCTTCATCCATATCCATATCCACCCATCCATCCACATATCATGTTATGTCCCTTCATTAAATATCCACCCATCAATCCATATATCATGTTATGTCCTTTCATTCACATCCACCCATCAATCCATATATCATGTTATGTCCCTTCATTCATATCCATCCATCAATCCATATATCATGGTATGTCCCTTCATCCATATCCATCCATCCATCCACATGTCATGTTATGTCCCTTCATTCATATCCACCCATCCATCCATATATCATGTTATGTCCCTTCATTCATATCCACCCATCCATCCATATATCATGTTATGTCCCTTCATCCATATCCATCCATCCATCCATCCATCCACATGTCATGTTATTTCCCATCATTCATATCCATCCATCCATCCATCCATCCACATATCATGTTATGTCCCTTCATTCATATCACCCATCCATCACATGTCATGTTATGTCCCTTCATCCACATCCATCCATCCATCACATGTCATGTTATGTCCCTTCATCCATATCCACCCTACCCATCCATCACATCTCATGTTATGTCCCGTCATCCATATCCACCCACCCATCCATCCACATGTCATGTTATGTCCCTTCATCCATATCCATCCATCCACATGTCATGTTATGTCCTTCATCCATATCCATCCATCCATCTACATGTCATGATGTCCTTCCTCCATATCCACCCATCCATACATATGTCATGTTATGTCCCTTCATCCATTTCCATCCGTCCACATGTCATGTTATGTCCCTTCATTCATATCCACCCATCCATCCATATATCTGTTATGTCCCTTCAGTCATATCCATCCATCCATCCATCCATATATCGTTATGTCCCTTCATTCATACCCACCCACCCATCCATCCATATATCATGTTCTGTCCATTCATTCATATCCATCCATCCATGCACATGTCATGTTATGTCCCTTCATCCATATCCATATCCACCCATCCATCACATGTCATGTTATGTCCCTTCATCCCATCCATCCATCCATCCACATATCATGTTATGTCCCTTCATCCATATCCACCCATCCATCCACATGTAATGTTATGTCCCTTCATTCATATCCACCCATCCATCCACATGTCATGTTATGTCCCTTCATCCATATCCACCCCACCCATCCATCCCATGTCATGTTATGTCCCTTCATCCATATCCACCCACCCATCCATCCACATGTCATGTTATGTCCCTTCATCCATATCCATCCATCCATGTCATGTTATGTCCCTTGTCCATATCCATCTATCCACATGTCTTGTTATGTCCCTTCATCCATATCCACATCCATCTACATGTCATGTTATGTCCCTTCCTCCATATCCACCCATCCATACATAGTCATGTTATGTCCCTTCATCCATATCCATCCGTCCACATGTCATGTTATGTCCCTTCATCCATATCCATCCATCCATCCACATGTCATGTCCTTCATCCATATCAATCCATCCACATGTCATGTTATGTCCCTTCATACATATCCACCCATCCATCCCATGTCATGTTATGTCCTTCATCCATATCCATCCATCCATCCATCCATCATATCATGTTATGTCCCTTCATCCATATCCATCCATCCATCCCATGTCATGTTATGTCCCTTCATCCATATCCACCCATCTATCCACATGTCACGTTATGTCCCTTCATCCATATCCACCCATCCATCCACATGTCATGTTATGTCCCTTCATCCATATCCATCCATCCATCCACATGTCATGTTATGTTCCTTCATCCATATCCATCCATCCATCCACATGTCATGTTATGTCCCTTCATCCATATCCATCCACATGTCATGTTATGTCCCTTCATACATATCCACCCATCCATCCACATGTCATGTTATGTCCCTTCATCCATATCCATCCATCCATCCACACATGTCATGTTATGTCCCTTCATCCATATCCACCCACATCCATCCACATGTCAGTTATGTCCCTTCATCCACATCCATCCATCCATCCACATATCATGTTATGTCCTTCATCCATATCCACCCACCCATCCACATGTAATGTTATGTCCCTTCATCCATATCCACCCATCCATCCACATGTCATGTTATGTCCCTTCATCCATATCCACCCTACCCATCCATCCACATGTCATGTTATGTCTCTTCATCCATATCCACCCACCCATCCATCCACATGTCATGTTATGTCCCTTCATCCATATCCATCCATCCACATGTCATGTTATGTCCCTTCATCCATATCCATCTATCCACATGTCTTGTTATGTCCCTTCATCCATATCCATCCATCCATCTACATGTCATGTTATGTCCTTCCTCCATATCCACCCATCCATACACATGTATGTTATGTCCCTTCATCCATATCCATCCGTCACATGTCATGTTATGTCCTTCATCCATATCCATCCATCCATCCACATGTATGTCCCTTCATCCTATCCATCCATCCACATGTCATGTTATGTCCCTTCATACATATCCACCCATCCATCCACATGTAATGTTATGTCCCTTCATCCATATCCATCCATCCATCCATCCACATATCATGTTATGTCCCTTCATCCATATCCATCCATCCATCCACATGTCATGTTATGTCCCTTCATCCATATCCATCCATCCATCCACATGTCATGTTATGTTCCTTCATCCATATCCATCCATCCATCCACATGTCATGTTATGTCCCTTCATCCATATCCATTGTGACGTCACGAGAGGCTACACAGCTTTTAGCGGGATTGCTCAAGTAGTGCAAGGAGACAAGGTTCAAACAAAACAAGGATTTTATTATAGGTCTTGGGAAATTAACGAAAAATATAACAAAATTCTGTTCTCTTGTGGCTCTTTGGGTTAACAGTTCAGGGATGTCTCTTCCACATCCAGAATCATAATTCTCACTCGCTCAGATAACTTTTCCCCAGCCTTACTGTAGTCCACGTTGCAGCTAGTGGCCAACCCAGCAAAAAGTCCTTCCAAAAAAGTCTCTCACGTATTTCCACAGGTGCATATATCCAAAGGTGAGTATTTCCCAAAGGTAAGTATCTCCAAATCTTATATTCCTCATGGAAGTGGACGTGCAGCACTCTTGTCCTCAGAGAGCCCAGGTTGGAGACTGTCTCTCTTCCCTTCCCCCACACCTTCAGCTCATCAGCTCCTCATTTGTTTCAGCTGCGTGGGAAGATTGGCCATAGAGGGGTGGGTTCCCGACCATACCAGCAGATGGAGCCATAGCTGTCTGGGTTTGCAGCCACCTCAGGGGGATGTAACGTCCCTCCAGGAACACAGCCTCTCGTGACATACACATCCCCCTCCTCGGGACCGACGTCCTCGTCCGGGTAAAGGCAGCGAAAGGCATCACGCCGGGAGAGGGCGTCCGCATTGCCGTGGTGCTTGCCAGACGGCTCTCTCTTCAACTCCTCCAACTCTAGGACCAGGGACTCAGCCTCCTGTTGTCTCTCCTTGAGTTTCTTACTGAAACGCATCAGCCTTGGTTTTAGCAGAGTTTAGCTTCTGTTGAGCAGCTTTCAGTTCCTTCTCTCTCTCTGCCTCCGCATTCTTCATCTTGTTCTCCAACACCTTGTACTTCTCCTCTGCCTTCTTCTGGACCTCCTTACTACTGCGAGGGTCTCCTCACACTCCTCGATAGTCCTGCGCAGCCTCTCCAGCTCCTCCTGTTGCTTAGGGAAGGAGCTCTGTTGGAGTTTAGCCTGGAGGATATCTAACTCTTCTGTCTTCATGTCTAACTGTTGCTTTAACAAACGGATACCTCTCAGCGGTCCCCTTCAGACCAGACAGTTCTTTGTCCAGATTCTGTAGCTCCGTCTCTGGTCGGTCTGGGCACCTGCCATCCCCTATCAGAGCCCGGGCGGGAGTGAGTAACTCGGAGGATTGCACCGGAGCCTTCCCAGGATGAGTCTTGCCTCTCCGTTTCCGAGGTACTGGGGTTATTCCTCTCCTGAGACTCTCTCCAGAGTGGGTAAAAGGCTGGGCAGTCTCGTCCCAATTAGGACAGGGACGGGAGGAATCAACCACCCCCGCCGTCGTGTGTATGGTTCCCCGTGTGCTGGTCATTGTAAGTTCAGTAATGGGGTATTCTCTGGTGTCCCCATGGACACAGGAAACTGGGAGGACTTTCCCGGGGTCAGGCACACGTTGGGCCCACCAAATCCTTACGCACCAGGGTGGCCCGGCTACCAGAATCCAGTAAGGCCTCCACATCATGGTGATTCACAGTTACCGGGCAGGTGGGGGGGTCGATCTGGGCCGCCATCTCGACTCCCAAGAGCGAGGCAAAACGGTGTGTGGGTGCTGAGCTGGAGGACTCCGCCAGTGGGCATAGGTTCATCGGCTGGTTTCCCACACTGCCAGGAGATATGTCCCATCTCCCCACACCGGTAACACTGTCGAGTTTCCCCCTCCTAGTGTACTCTTCTTGGACCCGCCTGGTTTCTGGCTCCCCTGGAGCCGGGATAAGTCCTGACGTGGCTGGGTTCGGACCTTGGGGTCCTTTGAGACGGGTTCTTCCCATTTGTGGTGGGGCCGCACTCCTGGGTCTTTTCGGGAAGCATTCAGCATCTCCGCTGTGGCCTGGTACTTTTCCCAGCTTCCACGGTCAGATCAGCCGTGGTCAAGTCCTGTTGACTGATGAACCGTTTTTGCCTCATAAGGCAGGGCGCGTAGGTAACGATCCACCACAACGGCCTCCACCACCGCCGCTGCTGTATTCCTCTCGGATCCAGCCATTTCCCTTGCGGTCGGACAAGTTCATGCATCTGCCGAGGAGGTTGGTCTGGTTGGAAGGTCCAGCTGTGAAAGCGCTGGGCCATACCAAACTTTGTGAGTCCATATCTGCCGAGGATCTCGACTTCCGGGCATCATAGTCAGTAACCTGGTCAGGGCCCAGGTCCCGGACAGCATTCAGCGATTCCCCGGTTAGAAAGGGGGCTAACAGACCAACCCACTGTTGCTTGGGCCAGGCTTCCCTAGTGGCCGTGGCCTCAAATGCATGCAGGTATGCCTCAATGTCATCGGTAGCTCCCATCTTAGATATAAAGTCACTTGCCTTTATTGGGCGGGTATTCTGGACCACCCTCTGTCTCTGCAACTGCAATTCCTCTGCCTTCAGAAGGTTGGCTTTCTTTTGCTCCTCCAAGAGAGCCACGTTTGCTTGCATCTGGGCTTGCTCCAGCAACAAGGGCTTTCAATATGTCCTCCATTTCAGTCGGCGGGGAACCTACGGCCAACTTGGAAAACTGGGTGATCAAACCTTCGGTATCCTCCTCTGACATGCACTATTAACAGCAGCGTGCCCGTATTCTCCACCATCTGTGACGTCACGAGGCTACACAGCTTTTAGCGGGATTGCTCAAGTAGTGCAAGGAGACAAGGTTCAAACAAAACAAGGATTTTATTATAGGTCTTGGGGAAATTAACCGAAAATATAACAAAATTCTGTTCTCTTTGTGGCTCTTTAAGGGTTAACAGTTCAGGATGTCTCTTCCACATCCAGAATCATAATTCTCACTCGCTCAGATAACTTTTTCCCCAGCCTTACTGTAGTCCACGTTGCAGCTAGTGGCCAACCCAGCAAAAAGTCCTTCCAAAAGTCTCTCACGTATTTCCACAGGTGCATATATCCAAGGTGAGTATTTCCCAAAGGTAAGTATCTCCAAATCCTTATATTCCTCATGGAAGTGGACGTGCAGCACTCTTGTCCTCCAGAGCCCAGGTTGGAGACTGTCTCTCTTCCCTTCCCCCACACCTTCAGCTCATCAGCTCCTCATTTGTTTCAGCTGCGTGGGAAGATTGGCCAGAGGTGGAGTTCCCGACCATACCAGCAGATGGAGCCATAGCTTGGGTTTGCAGCCACCTCAGGGGGATGTGGCGTCCCTCCAGGACACAGCCTCTCGTGACATCACACCATCCACATGTCATGTTATGTCCCTTCATACATATCCACCCATCCATCCACATGTCATGTTATGTCCCTTCATCCATATCCATCCATCCATCACATGTCATGTTATGTCCCTTCATCCATATCCACCCATCCATCCACATGTCAGATGTCCCTTCATCCACATCCATCCATCCATCCACATATCATGTTATGTCCCCTCATCTATATCACTTACCCATCCACATGTAATGCGTTATGTCCCTTCATCCATATCCACCCATCCATCCACATGTCATGTTATGTCCCTTCATCCATATCCACCCACCCATTCATCCACATGTGGTGTTATGTCCCTTCATCCATATCCACCCACCCATCCATCCACATGTCATGTTATGTCCCTTCATCCATATCCATCCATCCACATGTCATGTTATGTCCTTCATCCATATCCATCTATCCACATGTCTTGTTATGTCCCTTCATCCATATCCATCCATCCATCTACATGTCATGTTATGTCCTTCCTCCATATCCACCCATCCTACACATGTCATGTTATGTCCTTCATCCATTCCATCCGTCCCATGTCATGTTATGTTCCTTCATCCATATCCATCCATCCATCACACATGTCATGTCCCTTCATCCATATCCATCCATCCACATGACAAGTGTTATGTCCTTCATACATATCCACCATCCATCAATGTAATGTTATGTCCCCTTCATCCATATCCATCCATCCATCCATCCATATCATGTTATGTCCCTTCATCCATATCCATCCATCCATCCACATGTGCATGTTATGTCCCTTCATCCCATATCCACCCATCTATCCACATGTCACGTTGTCCCTTCATCCATATCCACCCATCCATCCACATGTCATGTTATGTCCCTTCATCCATATCCATCCATCCATCCACATGTCGTGTTATGTTCCTTCATCCATATCCATCCATCCATCCACATGTCATGTTATGTCCCTTCATCCATATCCATCCACATGTCATGTTATGTCCTTCATACATATCCACCCATCCATCCGCATGTCATGTTATGTCCCTTCATCCATATCCATCCATCCATCCACATGTCATGTTATGTCCCTTCATCCATATCCACCCATCCATCCACATGTCACGTTATGTCCCTTCATCCATATCCACCCATCCATCCATGTGCATGTTATGTTCCCTTCATCCATATCCATCCATCCATCCACATGTCATGTTATGTCCCTTCATCCATATCCATCCATCCATCCATGTCATGTTATGTCCCTTCATCCATATCCATCCATCCATCCACATGTCTGCTATGTTCCTTCATCCATATCCATCCATCCATCCACATGTCATGTTATGTCCCTTCATCCGTATCCATCCACATGTCATGTTATGTCCCTTGATCCATATCCATCCATATGGATGATGAGCCCTCTCTTCTTCCTCCAAGGTGTTTTGTGATGCTTGTGGTCAGACAGGGTTTGGTATTGAACACTCTGAGTCTTTCTGTTTCCTCTCTGAGGTGGAAAGAACATGAGAGAGAGAGAACAGAGGGAGGGAGAGAAATAGGAGAGGGAGGGAGAGGAGGGGAGAGAGAGAGAGAGAGAGGGGGGAGGGAGGGACAGAGATGGAAGAGGGAAGGGAGACTGAGGGAGAGGGAGAGAGAGCAAGAGGAGGAGGGGAGAGTGGAGAGAGCGTCAGAGAGTGAGAAAGACAAAGAAAAGAGTGAAAGAGAGACAGAGAGAGAGAGAGAGAGAGAGAGAGAGAGAGAGAGGGAAAGATGAGGCTGTGATGTGGGAGAGAGCAGTGGGGAGCAGGGGATAGAGAGAGCAGCGGGGAGCAGGGATAGAGAGAGCAGCGGGGAGCAGGGCGCCAGCACCGAGGAAAGATTTACCTAATGCATGTTAGAGATGACTGACACTCTGGGTCACCAACACTTTGAACAGACACAATTTTAACTTAATAACCAGGAAACCTTTTTACTGAGAGCTCTTTATGTTTCAATACATCAGTAAAATACTCAGGTGAAGCCAGACTGTGTCCCAAATGGCACCCTATTCCCTATGTGAGTGCACTACTTTTGACCAGGACCCATAGCGCTCTATTTAGGGATTAGGGGTGCCATTTGTGACACTTCACAGGTTCTACACAGACAATTACTTTCTGGAGGTGAGCGTTCTAGTGATTCCAGCTCAAGCGACATAACATACAGACGGACACTACCAGTCAAAAGTTTTCGACACACCTACTCATTCAAGGGTTTTTCTTTATTTTTACTATTTTCTACATTGTAGAATAATAGTGAAGACATCAAAACTATGAAATAATACATATGGAATCATGTAGTAACCCAAAAAATGTTAAACAAATCAAATATTTTTTTATATTTGAGATTCTTCAAATAGCCACCCTTTGCCTTGATGACAGCTTGCTGCACACTCTTGGCATTCCCTGAACCAGCTTCACCTGGAATGCTTTTCCAAATGTCTTGAAGGAGTTCCCCATATATGCTGAGCACTTATTTGTCTGCTTTTTCCTTCACTCTGCGGTCCAACTCATCCCAAACCATCTCAATTGGGTTGAGGTCGGGGATTGTGGAGGCCAGGTCATCTGATGCAGCACTCCATCACTCTCCCTTCTTGGTAAAATAGCCATCCGTTCACCCACACGCGTCTCACAAAGACCAAAGATCTCTCCAATTTGGACTGCAGACCAAAGGACAAATTTCCACTGGTCTAATGTCCATTGCTCATGTTTCTTGGCCCTAACAGGTCTCTTCTTCTTATTGGTCTCCTTTAGTAGGGGGTTTCTTTTGCGGCAATTTGACCATGAAAGCCTGATTCACGCAGTCCCCTCTGAACAGTTGATGTTGAGATGTGTCTGTTACTTGAACTCTTTGAAGCATTTGTTTGGGCAGCAATTTCTGAGGCTGGTAACTCTAATGAACTTATCCTCTGCAGCACAGGTTTTAGCGACTGCAATTGAAGAAACTTTCAAAGTTCTTGAACATTTCCGTATTGACTGACCTTCATGTCTTAAAGTAATGATGGACTCTCATTTCTCTTTGCTTATTTGAGCTATTCTTGCCAGTAATATGGACTTGGTATTTTACCAAATAGGGCTATCTTCTGTATAAACCCCCTACCTTGTCACAACACAACTGATTGACTCAGAAGATTAAGAAGGAAAGAAATTCCACAAATTAACTTTTAAGAAGGCACACCTGTTAAATGAAATGCCTTCCAGGTGACTACCTCATGAAGCTGGTTGAGAGAATGCCAAGAGTGTGCAAAGCTGTTCATCATAGCAAAGGGTGGCTATTTGAAGAATCTCAAATATAAAATATATTTTGTTTTGTTTAACACTTTTTGGTTACTACACGATTCCATATGTGTTATTTTTCTTAGTTCTGATGTCTTCACTATTATTCTACAGTAGTAGAAAATAGTAAAAAATAAAGAAAAACCCTGGAATGAGTAGGTGTGGTTCAAACTTTGACTGGTACGTTGTACTTCAAAGAATGTGGGAGCACAACCATGTGGAAAAATGCAACAGGCAATATGTTGGATAACATCTATGACCGGGCGGCGGTAGCTTAGTGGTTAAGAGCAGTTGTTGCCGTAACCGAAGGTCGCTGGTTCTAATCCCAGCCGACTAGGTGGAAAATCTGTCAATGTGCCCTTGAGCAAGGGGCACTTAACCCTAATTAGCTCATGTAAGTCGCTCTGGATAAGAGCGTCTGCTTAAATGAAAAAAATATATATAATAATAATAAATCTAGATAAGCCTACAGGCAAAATGTTGGATAAATCCACGACAGATTTAGAGAAGCCTGAGTCAAACATGTTGGATAAATCCATTGCCAGATTTAGAAGAAACCTAGAGGAAAATGTTGGATAAATCCACCAGATTTGGAAGCCTACAGGCAAAATGTTGGATAAATCCATGACAGATTTAGAAGCCTGCAGGCAAAATGTTGGATAAATCCATGACCAGATTTAGAAAGCCTACAAAATGGATAAATCATGACCAGATTTAAAGCCTCGAGAAAATGTTGATAATTCCAGATAGCAAAGTTTACCAGAATACGTACAAAAAACCAAGGTGAAAATAATAAAGATAGAAGAAATTATGGAATTACATTTATAAAACATTACATTATAGGAATATTGAATTAGGTTCTCTATGGTAGTAAAAACAGGAATGTGAACTAACCATGGCCCAGGGAGGTCAGCAGTCAGACTGTCCTCTATCTCTCTCTCTACTTCTAGGCTAGCATGCATTAACAGTAGCCTGCGTGTATGTGCTGACCCAGTGGGGCAGCAGCACTGAGACCACACAGACAAGCCTTCATAACAATGCATAGGTGCCCTTCTAGCCCTTTCAGGCCTTGGGGACTACTGGACACAACCAGCTCAGGTGTGATACTGGACCCGGTTCAGGTAACATCGTCCAACATTCCTTCCTGGTTCCAGTCTCAGCCATTCCATAGAAACCAAACCAACTGGTTAAGCTTTTGTTGTTTTATCTATTCGGGAGAAAGTATGAAATTGCAGCACAATGCAGCAATTTTAATCAAAAGGAACGATTACATAATTGTCTCTGGTTGCTGGAAGACATTCAAATGTGAGTGTGTGTGCCGCGGCATATTGATTGCAGGGGCTTGATTGAATTGCATCTTGAATAAGAGCTTACTAAAAATGATACACAGAGTACTAAAATCTTTGAACGTTCTGGTGTTGGAAATTTGCTCAGACTGTGTTTAATCACCAAATTGGAGCCAATCTAATAAATAATTTCCATGTTCCCACTGTGAAGTAACCAACTCAAGACAAATTAGATGATAGGGATGAATATCTCAATCAATGATTTACTCGTTGTTGTTGTTATTTAAGAGTGGCTGTTTTCCCTCTCCACTAGAGGAAAGTGAAGGGAGTGGTGTAGCTGTTTAGCTACTCTGTCTGCGACAAGGCTCAGCTGGTCTAAGAGGAGCTTGGAGCAGAGACAGACAGCCAGGCTCTCAGCTGGTCTAAGAGGACGTGAGCAGAGACAGACAGCCAGGCTCTCAGCTGGTCTATGAGGACCTGAGCAGAGACAAAGGACAGCCAGGCTCTCAGCTGGTCCAAGAGGAGCTGAGCAGAGACAGACAGCCAGGCTCTCAGCTGGTCAAGAGGACGTGGAGCAGAGACAGACAGCCAGGCTCTCAGCTGGGTCTATGAGGACCTGAGCAGAGACAGACAGCCAAGGCGCTCAGGCTGGTCTGCATGAGGGCCTGAGCAGAGACAGACACAGGCTCTCAGCTGGTCTAAGAGGACCTGAGCAGAGACAGACAGCCAGGCTCTCAGCTGGTCTAAGAGGGACGTGAGCAGAGACAGACAGCCAGACTGTCTGCCTCTCTGAAGTGTGGTTTGCATCCCAAATGGCACCCTAGTTTCCTGTGTAGTGTAACTACTTTTTGACCCACACACACACACACACACACAAGCATATGCTACGCATACACACACACACGCACACCAACAGAGGAGACAGACAGCCAGGCTCTCTTTCTCTGTGTAGCTTGGAGAGTTCCTGTGGCTACAAATGAATGAGTCTGGGGATTGTCCTATCTGACTCCATCCAAATGAATGAGTCTGAGGGGGATTGTCCTATCTGACTCCATCCAAAATGAATGAGTCTGAGGGGGACTGTCCTCTCTGACTCCATCCAAATGAATGAGTCTGGAGGGACTGTCCCTCTCTGACTCCATCCAAATGAGAAT
This sequence comes from Coregonus clupeaformis, assembly GCF_020615455.1. Classification (NCBI taxonomy): domain Eukaryota; kingdom Metazoa; phylum Chordata; class Actinopteri; order Salmoniformes; family Salmonidae; genus Coregonus; species Coregonus clupeaformis. The sequence goes on from NW_025534848.1 coordinate 143,943, forward strand.
GAGTCTGAGGGGGACTGTCCTCTCTGACTCCATCCAAATGGTCCCAGTCCTCTTACACTGAGGACTGGGTTGACTCCCTTGCCCCTCTGGCCCAACACAGAGCCCACATCCCAAACGGCTGCGGCTCAAGGAGAGGGGGGGGGAGAGAGAGAGAGAGAGAGAGAGAGAGAAAGAGGGAGGGAGGGAGGGAGCTATCTCCAAGTCCAGTCCTCTTGGGCCAATCTACTGAAGCACCTTGACCTCTCTGACCAATGGGAAGTCTCAGAAGGCCTTCCAGAAGCTGGCACAGAGCCAAGGGCAGTTAGAGAATATCTCTGTTTGTTCCTATTCCCTAATATTGCACTTCTTATGACCAGAGCCTATATGGATTATCTGCCATTCTGGTCAGAGCTATTCAGTTCAGAGCTCAGGGATTAAAATGAGTCTAACCTCAAATATCCCCAAACAGGGATTCATTTAGATCAGATTGCCTTAGCCTCCTCGAGCTGGGTGGATGGAGGAGATATTTGTGGGCTATACTCAGCCTTGTCTCAGGGTATTAGGTTAGTGGTCTGTTGACATCCCTCTGGTGGCGTGGGGGGCTGTGCTTTTGCTTAAATTGGATGGGGCTGGGTGTCTCTCAGCCTCAGTATCTATGCTGCAATGGTCTATGTGCGAGGGCTAGGGTCAGTCTGTTATATCTGGTGTTATTCTCCTGTCTTATCCGGTGTCCTGTGTGAGTTTAAGTATGCTCCTCTATCTCTCTCTCTCTCCCGCTCTCCCTCCCTCCCCAGGAGGACCTGAGCCTAGGACCACCATGCCTCCAGGGCGACCTGGCCTGATGACTCTGGCTGTCCCCAGTCCACCTGAGTCGTGCTGCTGCTCCAGTTTCAACTGTTCTGCACTGTAGCTATGGAACCCTCACCTGTTCATCGGACGTGCTAGCTTGTCCCGGACCTGCTGTTTTCAACTCTCTTTCTCTATCGCTCTGTTATTTCAACCTCCCTAAATGCTCAGCTATGAAAATCGAAGTGACATTTACTCTGATGTACTGACCTGTTGCAACCTCTACAACCACTGTGATTATTATTTGACCCTGTGGTCTATGAACGTTTTGAACATCTTGGAGGAAAATCTGGTCTTAATGGCCATGTACTGTATAATCTCCAC
>NW_025534849.1:0-32500 GCF_020615455.1 Coregonus clupeaformis
AACTAACCAGATCAGTACCAGTATCATCCAACAGCTGGGGTTATCCTCCACACTACACCTAGGGATCATGTCGCTTGTATATTGGCAACACTACAAAGGATAGTCACCAGTATCAATCAACAGCTAAGTTAGTCCTCCACACTACTAGGACGTACCAGTATCATCCAACAGCTGGGTTGGTCCTCCACACTAACTAGATAGTCTACGAATCAAAACACCTAGATAGTCACCAGTATCATCCAACAGCTGGGTTAGTCCCTCCACACTACCTAGATCAGTCAACTAGTATCAATCAACAGCTGGGTTGAGTCCTCCACACTGCCCCTAGGATCAGTCACCAGTATCATCCAACAGCTGGGTTAGTTCACACTACACTCCAGGGATCAGTCACCAGTATCCTCCCAACAGCTGGGTTAGTCCCTCCACACTACACCTAGATCAGTCACCAGACATCACACCGATCAGTCACCAGTATCAACAGCTGGGTTAGTCCCTCCACACTACACCCAGATCAGTCACCAGTATCAATCCAACAGCTGGTTAGTCTCCACACTTGGCACTTAGATCACCAGTATACTCCTCCAAACTAAATAGTACTGGTATCATCAAACACGGGTTAGTCTCCAACACCTAGATCAGTCACCAGTATCATCCAACAGCTGGGCTAGTCCCCTCCACACTACACTCAGGATCAGTCACCAGTATCCAACACTACACCTAGATCAGTCACCAGTATCATCCAACAGCTGGGTTAGTCTCTCTGCACGGCACCCTAGGATCAGTCACCAGTATCAACACGGGTACCTCCACATCACACCTAGTCAGTCACCAGTATCATCCAACAGGCTGGGTTAGTCCCTCCACACTACACCCAGGATCAAGTACATCAGTATCATCCAACAGCTGCTAGTCCCCTCCACACTACACCTAGGATCAGTCACACAGTATTATCCAACAGCTGGGTTGGTCCTCCACACTACACTCCAGATCAGTAAATGTATCAATCCAACAGCTGCTAAGTTCTTCCAACACTACACCTAGGATCAGTCACTAGTATCATCCAACAGCTGGGTTAGTCCTCCACACTACACCTAGGATCAGTCACCAGTATCATCCAACAACAATCAGTCACCAGTATCCAAACACCCTCCACTACACCTAGATCAGTCACCAGTATCATCCCACAGCTGGGTTAGTCCCTCCACACTACACCTAGATCAGTCACCGTATCATCCAACAGCTGGGTTAGTCTCCATACTATTCTAGATCAGTCACTATCATCTAGCAACACTACACCTAGATCAGTCACCGATATCCAACACTGCTAATCCTCCACACTACACCTAGATAGTCAGTATAAGATAGTAAATCAACAGCGGGTTAGTCCTCCACACTACACACATCCAACAGCTAAGTTAGTCCTCCACACTACACCTAGGATCAGTCACCGGTATCATCCAACAGCTGGGTTAGTCCCTCCACTACACCTAGATCAGTCACCGGTATATCCAACACTACACCTAGATCAGTCATCAGTAATCATCCAACAGCTAAGATTAGTCCTCCAACTACACCTAGGATAAGTCACCAGTGTATCAACAGCTGGGTTAGTCCTCGCACTACACTAGGGGATACCTATCCTGCAGCTGGGTTAGTCCCCTTCCAACACTATGTTCTAGGATCAGTCAGTATATCCAACAGCTGCTAGTCCTCCACAACTACACTCCAGGAACTGTCACCAGTATATAACACAGGTTAGTCCTCCACACTACACCTAGATCAGTACCAGTATCATCCAACACTACACCTAGGATCAGTCACCAGTATCATCCAACAGCCAATAGTCTCCTCACATCACACCTAGGATCAGTCACCGGTATCATCCAACAGCTGGGTTAGATCCTCCACACTACACCTAGTCAGTCACCAGTATCATCCAACAGTGGGATTCCACACACTACACCTAGGATCAGTCAACAGTATCATCCAAGACATACACCTAGGATCACCAGTATATCCAACAGCTGCTAGTCCCTCCACACATAACTAGATCAGTCACCAGTATCATCCAACAGCTGGGTTAGTCCTCCACACTACACCTAGGATCATCGTATATCAACACTACACCTAGGATCAGTCACTAGTATCATCCAACAGCTGGGTTAGTCCTCCACACTACACCTAGGATCAGTCACCAATATCAACAGCTGCTAATTCCACACTACACCTAGGATCAGTCACCAGTATCATCCAACAGCTGGGTTAGTCCCTCCACACTACACCTAGGATCAGTCACCAGTATAATCAACAGCTGGGTTAGTCCCTCCACACTACACCCAGATCAGTCACCAGTATCATCCAACACTACAATTTGTGATCAGTCACCAGTATATCCAACAGCTGCTAGTCCCTCCACACAACACCTAGACTGTCAACCAGTATCATCCAACAGTTGCCGTAGTCCCTCTCCCACACTATAAATTTCAGGATCAGTCAAAAGTATATCAACAGCCGGGTTAACCCTCCACTGACTCAGGGATCAGTCACCAGTATCATCCAAACAGCTGCTAGTCCTCCACACTACACCTAGGGATCGAGTCACCAGCATCATCCAACAGCCAAGTTAGTCCCTCCACACTACCCCCCTAGGATCAGTCACCAAGATATAATCCAACAGCTGGGTTAGTCCCTCCAACACTACCTAGATCAGTCACCAGTATCATCCAACAGCTGTAGTCCTCTCCACACTACACCTAGGATCAGTACCAGTATCAATCCCTCCACACTACAAATTAGGATCAGCCGTCAGGAACACCACAGCCAAGGTATTCCACACTACACCTAGATCAAGTCACCGTATAATCCAACAGCTGGGTTAGGTCCTCCACACTACACCTAGATCAGTCACCAGTATCATCCCCAACAGCCAAGTTAGTCCCTCCACACTACACCTAGGATTCAGTCACCAGTATCATCCAACAGCTGGGTTAGATCCCTCCACACTGCCACCTAGGATCAGTCACTGTGTAATCATCCAACACTACACCCAGGATCAAGTACCAGTATATCCAACAGCCGGGTTAGTCCCTCCACTACACCCAGGATCAGTCACCGGTATCATCCACTACAATTTCCAGATCAGTCACCAGCATTTGTATCCAACAGCTGGGGTTAGTCCTCAACACTACACCTAGATCAGTCAACCAGATATCATCCAACAGCTGGGTTAGTCCCTCCACACTACACCTAGGATCGTACCAGATATCCTCCAACAGCTGGGTCTCCACACTGCCACCTAGACTGCTCACCGGGACATCCATCACACCTAGATCAGTCACTGTATCACCTCCAACAAAGCACAATAGTCCTCCACACTACACCTAGGAATCAGTCACCAGTATCATCCAACACTACACCTAGGATCAGTCACAGAATATCAACAGCCAAGAACCTCCACACTACACCTAGATGTCACAGTCATCCAACAGCTGGGTTAAGTCCCTCCACACTACACCTAGGATCAGTCAACCAGTATCATCCAAATAGCATGTAGTCCTCCACACTACACCTAGGATCAGTCAGGATATCCAACAGCTGGGGTATCCACACTATACCTAGATCAGTACCAGTATCATCACAAACAGCTGCTAGTCCTCCACACTACAAGATCAGTCACCAAATCAACACTACACCTAGATCAGTCACCAGTATCATCCAACAGCTGGGTTAGTCCCTCCACACTACACCTAGGATCAGTCACCAGTATCCAACAGCTGGGTTAACTCCACACTACACCTAGATAAGTCACTGCATTTGCATCTAAGAATTAGATCAGTCACCAGTATCATCCAACAACTACACCTAGGATCAGGTCATCCAGTATCATCCAACAGCTGGGTTAGTCCCTCCACACTACACCTAGGACTGGGGGTCAACATATATCCAACAGCTGGGTTAGTCCCTCCACACTACACCTAGGATCAGTCACCAGATATACATCCAACAGCTGGGTTAGTCCTCCACACTACACCTAGGATCAGTCACCAGTATCATCCAACAGCTGGGTTAGTCCTCCACACTACACCAAGTAGTTCACTGTATCATCCAACACTACACCTCCACACTGATTTATTATTCAACGAGGGCCGAATATTTTTTTTGGGACCGATTGTTTGTAAAATCAATTTGGTGGGCCAGAAAAGTGGGAGTTGATTTGTTGGCAAAGTTTAATCAGCTTTATAAATTATATTATGTGAGTAAATAATTTATATAAAAAATTTTTTTTTGTAATTTATTTATGTCCCACTACAACAACAAAGTACTTAAATACATGTGATCTTGTCCTTGAAACATTTAATTGAACTGTAGAATCTCATTCATTTTAATTGAATTTTAGTTTATTTTAGCAGAGAATAGAGCGACTTTAGTTGAGTGAATATATTTTTTTTTATACTGGTCCCCCGTGACGGAATCGAATGACATAATGATGCTGCAAACGCTCATGCATAAACTACATCCTCGCCCCACTGGGAGGGCTAATTGTGCTCGCCCATGTGGGTTCCGGCGCGCCGCGAAAGTGGATTGAACTAGGATCTCCATGGACAGTTAGCACTGCGAAGGCAGTGCTTAGACCACTGCTGCTACACCAACCATTCAATTCCAAGTGGATACTGCTCTATGGGAGCTAATTATGTGACTGCGGGGGAGAGGGACAGTGAACGTCTGGGGAGGGCATATGGATGGCTTGCCTGGCTGGGGGAGGGGCCAATGATCAACAGGGACAATATGGATACTGGCCTATGGGAGGTGCAATATGGATACTGTAGGCAAGTAAGCAGGTAGCTCTATGGGAGAGGTAATATGGATACCTGCCGTGGGGAGGGAATATGGAACCGTCGCTGGGGAGGGCTAACAGAAGATACTGCTCTTGCTCGGGAGGGAAATGGATATGTTGATGGGGAGAGGCATAGGGATACTCTGGCCTTGCTGGGGAGGGCAATATGGATATGCTTATGGGAGGCAATATGGGATACCTACTGGGGAGGGCTAAATGGATATGCCGGGGAGGGCCAAATATGTGAGAAAATAGCAATCCAGGTTTATATAAAATATTGGGCCCCATCGAAGCAGTGAGTTGATCAAACTCTGCGCTTACACACACACAGTGGTATGGGAGAGGGAAAAAATTAACAGTTGGTTTTCTTGATTTTGATAAGAGATGAAAATGTAATGAATTTAAGGTTATTTGTTGTAGGAAAAATCTAAATTGACCGAGTTTAGTGTGTGAGATTGGAGAATGGGGCCCCTACAGGGCGTGGTTTGGCGGGTAGCGTTGGGGCGGGTAGAAAAATGAATGGAATATAAAGGAAAATGGATCCCCTGAAACATAAAAACTCTGATGGGTTCTAAGATATATATGTATTGAAGGATAGCAGAAAGAGCGACATTTTAACTGATAGGTTTGGGCGTGGGCAAGGGAGAGAGTAGACTGGGGGAGGAAGAGAGCCTGGACTCACCCCCCTCTCTCTCTCTCTCTCTCGTTCGCTGTGCCGGCGGTGTTCTCTCTCTCTCTCGGGCGCTCTCTCCCCTCCCGGCTCGTATCCCTCCCCCTCTCCCTCCCTCATGTTGAGGGTGGGGGGCTCCAGTAGCGTTGGAGGTTTAACTCAGGGAATAGAGAGGGATAGAAGCTGAAGGATTCCATGTTCTACGCCCCGCCTCTCACTGACTACACGAAGAGAAAGAGGTATTCATGGGACTAATCCCTGTACATCCTCACTGACCAGCAACAGTAGTAAGATTAGACCGTAAGATCACTGGAATGGTAGCCAGCAGTCAGCCTCCCTACTGATTACAACCGAGGTAGATCCTCACTGATTATACGACGGTAGTCAAGCACACTGACTACACCCTGTACATTCTCACTGACTAGCTACTAGAAGTACAAATGACTAACGTACATCCCCTACTGATTAGCTAACTATTAGTTGCATACTGACTAACCCTGCATTCTCATGAAATAGCGAAACAAGACACACTGACTACACTCTGTAATCCTACAAGATGCACACTGACCTACACCGCATCTCACACAATAAACTACATCCTCACTGACCAGCTACTACAATGACTACACAGACAAAGGAGCACATGGAAAAACTAATATTGCAAAGAGACACTTGTGCATAATTCACCGAAACAGCTGACGAGATAGTTAATGCAATTTCTCAACCAGCAACTAGTAACACAGACTAACATATCCTCATGACAGCTACGAGGCACGACTACACCCGAAAAAGACACAAAGATCTCACGAACCAGCTAAAAAGTACACGAACACCAGCATCCTGCACTGAAAGAACGGTAGTTCACACACTGACTACACCCTGTACATCCTCACTGACTAGCATTGGGCTGAGGAAGGTAGTACACAATGACTACAATGACATCTCATGACAAAAAGTCACACACCTGACTAACACCAAGATCCTCACTGACCAGCTAGAGGCAGTCAGCACACCGATTACACTCCTGTACATCCTCACTGACCAAAGGAGTTACTGATACCCTGTACATCCTCACTGACCACCAATAGTCACACACTGAACTACACCTAATCCTCACTGACAGCATAATAGTACACACTGACTAACCCTGTAATCCACTGAAGTATACAGAAAAATAACCGTAATCTCACTGACAAAAAAAGAAAACAAAGAAAAATACACAGACACACCTAACCTCACTGACCAGCTACTGGCAGTAGTCACATACTGATTACACCCTGTACATTCACTGAACTACAGCAGTCACACTGACTACACCGTAATCCTCAGAAGCACTAATATGCTCACACTGATAACAATTCATGACCAGACTAAAGATCACACACGACTAACCCTGTGACATCCTCACTGACCAGCTACGACAGTCAGTCACAGAATATCTAATCGTAATTCACTGATAGCAAAATAAATGATACAGAATTATGACAGAACACAGTACCACTGACTACACCCCTGAATTAGACAATACAGAAGCTGAGTCACACACTGACTACACCCTGTACATCCTCACTGACTAGCTACTGGCCAGTAGTCACACACTGACTAATTACTACTGACAAAGTAAACATGACTAACCAATAACACTACTGAGTAGTGCACACTGATTTGACTAATACTGAGTAGCTAGGAGGTAGTCACACTGATACACCTGTAATTTACTGAGCAGCCAGACGGTCAGTCTCACAACCGACTGCAAGAATCATGACAAAATAAAGACAAGAAAAAAAATCAGACTAACCCTGGATCTCACTGGAAAGCAGCAGCGTCACTGACTAACCGAATTCACTGAAACAGTAGTACACTGACTACAATGTACATCCTCACTGACCAGCTACTACGGCCAGTCTACACACTGACTACACCTCGTACATCCTCACTGACTAAAGCACGAGTAAGGTAAACGGGATTAAAATAGAAGCTACAACGAAACGAAAATCCTCATGAAACAAGTGAGTACAATGAAACCAATCCTCACTGACCAGCTACAGTCAGTCACACACGATTAAGCACCTAATCTTGACCAGCTACTACAGTGCAGTCACACACTGACTACACCCGTAATCTCACTGAAACATAGTCACATACTGACTACAAATCTACTGATTAGCCACGAGTAGTAAAAGATTACACCTGTACATCCTCAAGACCACACGCTACAGTAGTCAACAGATAACTGAATTCACTACCAGAACGTACAGAACGATTACACCTGGACATCCTCAACGACGAGCAACGAAGGTAGTAACACTGACAACCCTGTAATCCTTACTGACAGAAGAACACGAAACACAGGAGAAGTACATCCTCACTGACTAGCTAGCTAGGCAGTACACACTGACTACACCTGTACATCTCACTGATCACTAAGACGGCTGAAGTTTACTGACTAACCCCTACATCCTCACCGAGAAGCTAGACAGAACTGATAACCTGTACATCCTCACTTGAGCAGCTAAAGTCTATGAACACACATCACTGACAGTACGACGTCAGTCTCTCACTGACTACACCCTGTACATCCTCACTGAGCAGCTTAGATAGTTCTCACTGACTAAACCTGAAATCCTCACTGAGCAGCAGACGGTCAGTCTCAGACTCACAGTAATCCTCACTGAGCAGACGAGGTCACGACTACACCCGTAATCCTCACTGACCAGCTACGAGGGCCTCACTGACTAATCTGTAATCCTCACTGACAGATAACTGACTACACCCGAATCCTCAGAACTGGCACAGTAGTACACACTGACTAACCCAATCCTCACTGAGCCCCCAGCTACTAGGTAGGCCCTCACTGACTAACCCTGTAATCATAACAAGGCGCATGAAAAATAAACTGGTAGTCTCACGACTAACCCTGTACATCCTCACTGACCAGCGACTAGGGCGTACTGACTACACCCTGTTGATCCTCACTGACAGCTACATGCAGTAGTTTCAACGACTACACCTGTAGATCCTCGACTGAGCAGCTAAGAGGTATCACTGACTACACCCTGTACATCCTCACGACCACTACTACAGTAGTATCTTTGTTCTGTATTGAAGAGGGCTGAGGAAGGGGCGGGGGGGGGAATGTTCAGGTGAAAGGTCGGACGGCCCTGGAAGAGAAGACAGGAGGCGCAGAGGTGGAAAAAGAAACAACTCAGGCGCGAATACATAGTTAAACATGAGGCCACTGTGAATACATAGCTTTAAACAGCAGCCTGTCTGAATACCCATATCTGCCTTCTAAACACTCAGGCCCGTTGTCTGGAATACCTATACTGCCTTCTTAAAACACTCCAGGCCCTGTCTGAATACCCATACTGCCTTCTAAACACCCAGGCCCTGTCTGAATACCCATACTGCCTTCTAAACACTCAGGCCCTGTCCGGAATACCCCATACTGCCTTCTAAACACGCAGGCCCTGTCTGAATACCCATACTGCCTTCTAAACACCCAGGCCCTGTCTGAATACCCATACTGCCCTTCTAAACACTCAGGCCCTGTCTGAATACCCATACTGCCTTCTAAACACCCAGGCCCTGTCTGAATACCCATACTGCCTTCAAACACTCAGGCCCTGTCTGAATACCCATACTGCCTTCTAAACACCCAGGCCCTGTCTGAATACCCCATACTGCCTTCTAAACACTCAGGGCCTGTCGAATACCCATACTTTGCCTTCTAAACACCCAGGCCCTGTCTGAATACCCATACTGCCCTCTAAACACTCAGGCCCTGTCTGAATACCCATACTGCCTTCTAAACACCCCAGGCCCTGTCTGAATACCCATACTGCCTTCTAAACACTCAGGCCCTGTCTGAATACCCATACTGCCTTCTAAACACTCAGGCCCTGTCTGAATACCCATACTGCCTTCTAAACACCCAGGCCCTGTCTGAATACCCATACTGCCTTCTAAACACTCAGGCCCTGTCTGAATACCCATACTGCCTTCTAAACACTCAGGCCCTGTCTGAATACCCATACTGCCTTCTAAATAGCTTCTAAATAGTAGACATTTTGGGGATGTGAAAATACAACGTTTATAGTAGTGAGTAGTGACATTTCTAACGTTGAGTATGTTTTAAATGTCAGGATGTCATAGTCATTTGGACTTCATCTAGTAGAATTCACTGAACACTATTGAGGCAGAGAACGGTCTTTATCTAGCAGAATTCACTGAACACTATTGAGGAAGAGAATGGTCTTTATCTAGTAGAATTCACTATTCCCTCTCTCCTCTCGCCTCTTCCCTCTTCCATCTTCCCTCTTCCCTCTTCCCTCTCTCCTCTTCCCTCTCTCCCTCTCTCCTCTTTTCCCTCCTCCTCTTCCCTCTCTCCCTCTTCCCTCTCCCCCCCCTCCTCTCCCTCTCTCCCTCTCTCCCTCTCTCCCTCTTCCCTCTCTCCTCTCTCCTCTTCCCTCTTCCCTCTCTCCTCTTCCCTCTCTCCTCTTCCCTCTCTCCTCTTCCCTCTCTCCTCTTCCCTCTCTCTCTTCCCCCTCTCCTCACTCTCCTCTTCCCTCTCCTCTCCAACATAATCCAGGTAAAATCAGGAATTCCCCAGGGCAGCTGTCTAGGCCCATTATTCTTTTCAGTCTTTACTAATGACATGCCACTGGCTCTGAGTAAAGCCAGAGTGTCTATGTGTGCGGATGACTCAACACTATACACGTCAGCTACTATGGCGCGTGAAGTCGCTGCAACACTTAACAAAGAGCTGCAGTTAGTTTCAGAATGGGTGGCAAGGAATAAGTTAGTCCTAAATATTTTAAAAAATTCTAAGCATTGTATTTGGGACAAATCATTCACTAAACCCTAAACCTCAACTGGATCTTGTAATAAATATTGTGGAAATTGAGCAAGTTGAGGAGACTAAACTGCTTGGAGTAACCCTGGATTGTAAACTGTCATGGTCAAAACATATTGATACAACAGTAGCTAAGATGGGGAAAAGTCTGTCTATAATAAAGGGCTGCTCTGCCTTCTTAACAGCATTATCAACAAGGCAGGTCCTACAGGCCCTAGTTTTGTCACACCTGGACTACTGTTCAGTCGTGTGGTCAGGTGCCACAAAATGGGACTTAGGAAAATTGCAATTGGCTCAGAACAGGGCAGCACGGCTGGCCCTTGGATGTACACAGAGAGCTAACATGAATAATATGCATGTCAATCTCTCCTGGCTCAAAATGGAGGAGAGATTGACTTCATCACTACTTGTATTTGTGAGAGGTATTGACATGTTGAATGCACCGAGCTGTCTGTTTGAACTACTGGCACACAGCTCGGACACCCATGCATACCCCACAAGACATGCCACCAGAGGTCTCTTCACAGTCCCAGAAGTCCAGAACAGTCCAGAACAGACTATGGGAGGAGCACAGTACTACATAGAGCCATGACTACATGGAACTCTATTCCACATCATGTAACTGATGCAAGCAGTATAATCAGATTTAAAAACAGATAAAAATGCACCTTATGGAACAACAGGGACTGTGAAGAGACACACACAGGTACAGACACACATGATGACACTCACTCTACACACACGTACACATGATGACACTCACTCTACACACATGTACACATGATGACACTCACTCTACACACACGTACACATGATGACACTCACTCTACACACACGTACACATGATGACACTCACTCTACACACACGTACACATGATGACACTCACTCTACACACAGGTACACATGATGACACTCACTCTATACACAGGTACACATGATGACACTCACTCTACACACACGTACACATGGATGCTGTATTGTAAATATGTGATGGTGGAGTAGTGGCCTGAGGGAACACACTAAATGGATTCAACTGTATATAACTGCCTTAATGTTGCTGGACCCCAGCAGCTAATGGGGATCCTTAATAAATACAAATCCTCCTCTCTTCACTTCTTCCCTCTCTCTCCTCTCCTCCTCTCTCCTACTCTTCCCTCTCTCCTCTCTTCCCCCTCGCTCTCTTCTCTCTCCTCACTTCTTCCCTTGCTCCCCTCCTCTCCTCTTCCCTCTCTCCTCTTCTCACTTCTTCCCTCTCTCCTCTGTTCCCTCTCTCTCCCCTCTTCTCACTTCTTCCCTCTCTCCTCTTCTCACTTCTTCCCCCTCTCCTCTCTTCCCTCTCTCTCTCCTCTCCTCCCCTCCTCTCTCCTCTCTTGTCTCTCTCCAGGCGTTGGACTTCAGTGATGATGAGGCAGAACAGATGATGAAAAGGAAGAAGAAGAAGGGGAATGTTCAGAAGAGTGAGAGAGAAAGAGGACAGAGAGCCCAGCAACAACCAGGTCAGACACAACACACACTCTGTTACTTCTGGTCAACTTTCAAACTTCTGTGTGAATTACTTTCGGAGCATGTCGGGAGTGTGTTGGAGGCCGTTGGTGGAAATTCTCCCAGAGAATCTGATGGTCTCGTCGGTTTGACCTCCTCCTTTGACACTAGCAATTCAAGAGCCAATCACCACAGAGCACAGGGGTGTTCCCAAAGCATATTGTTGGTGCCCACGTGGACAGAAAGCGCATGCAGTGCTGAATTTGATGAAAGGCGATATCATCATTTGATTTCTCTGGAAAAAAGGTTGTGGGTAACAGTGCAAATCATCAGATTAGGGGAGACTGGGGCTGTCATCCTGTTAACTCCTTAGGTTAGGGGAGACTGGGGCTGTCATCCTGTTAACACCTTAGGTTAGGGGAGACTGGGGCTGTCATCCTGTTAACTCCTTAGGTTAGAGGAGACTGGGGCTGTCATCCTTTTAACTCCTTAGGTTAGAGGAGACTGGGGCTGTCATCCTGTTAACTCCTTAGGTTAGGGGAGACTGGGGCTGTCATCCTGTTAACTCCTTAGGTTAGGGGAGACTGGGGCTGTCATCCTGTTAACTCCTTAGGTTAGGGGAGACTGGGCTGTCATCCTGTTAACTCCTTAGGTTAGGGGAGACTGGGGCTGTCATCCTGTTAACTCCTTAGGTTAGGGGAGACTGGGGCTGTCATCCTTTTAACTCCTTAGGTTAGAGGAGACTGGGCTGTCATCCTGTTAACTCCTTAGGTTAGAGGAGACTGGGGCTGTCATCCTGTTAACTCCTTAGGTTAGAGGAGACTGGGGCTGTCATCCTGTTAACTCCTTAGGTTAGAGGACACTGGGGCTGTCATCCTGTTAACTCCTTGGGTTAGAGGAGACTGGGGCTGTCATCCTGTTAACTCCTTAGGTTAGAGGAGACTGGTGCTGTCATCCTGTTAACTCCTTAGGTTAGAGGAGACTGGGCTGTCATCCTGTTAACTCCTTAGGTTAGAGGAGACTGGGGCTGTCATCCTGTTAACTCCTTAGGTTAGAGGAGACTGGGGCTGTCATCCTGTTAACTCCTTAGGTTAGAGGGAGACTGGTGCTGTCATCCTGTTAACTCCTTAGGTTAGAGGAGACTGGGCTGTCATCCTGTTAACTCCCCTTAGGTTAGAGGAGACTGGGGCTGTCATCCTGTTAACTCCTTAGGTTAGAGGAGACTGGGGCTGTCGTCCTGTTAACTCCTTAGGTTAGAGGAGACTGGGGCTGTCATCCTGTTAACTCCTTAGGTTAGAGGAGACTGGGGCTGTCATCCTGTTAACTCCTTAGGTTAGGGGAGACTGGGGCTGTCATCATGTTAACTCCTTAGGTTAGAGGAGACTGGGGCTGTCATCCTGTTAACTCCTTAGGTTAGAGGAGACTGGGGCTGTCATCCTGTTAACTCCTTAGGTTAGAGGAGACTGGGGCTGTCATCTTGTTAACTCCTTAGGTTAGAGGAGACTGGGCTGTCATCCTGTTAACTCCTTAGGTTAGAGGAGACTGGGGCTGTCATCCTGTTAACTCCTTAGGTTAGGGGAGACTGGGGCTGTCATCCTGTTAACTCCTTAGGTTAGGGGAGACTGGGGCTGTCATCCTGTTAACTCCTTAGGTTAGAGGAGACTGGGGCTGTCATCCTGTTAACTCCTTAGGTTAGAGGAGACTGGGGCTGTCATCCTGTTAACTCCTTAGGTTAGAGGAGACTGGGGCTGTCATCTTGTTAACTCCTTAGGTTAGAGGAGACTGGGGCTGTCATCTTGTTAACTCCTTAGGTTAGAGGAGACTGGGCTGTCATCCTGTTAACTCCTTAGGTTAGAGGAGACTGGGGCTGTCATCTTGTTAACTCCTTAGGTTAGAGGAGACTGGGGCTGTCATCCTGTTAACTCCTTAGGTTAGAGGAGACTGGGACTGTCATCCTGTTAACTCCTTAGGTTAGAGGAGACTGGGACTGTCATCCTGTTAACTCCTTAGGTTAGAGGAGAATGGGGCTGTCATCCTGTTAACTCCTTAGGTTAGGGGAGACTAGTGTATTTCTCAACACCAGGAGGTCTATAGGTTATCTTATGGGGTTGTATTTCTCAACACCAGTAGGTCTATAGGTTATATTATGGGGTGTATTTCTCAACACCAGGAGGTCTATAGGTTATTTTATGAGACTATGGGTTCCCTTTTATCGTCATAACTTATTCCAAAATGGGAGTTATTACCTTTCAAACACACTGTCCACTTGAAATGAACAATGTAGCCTACAGAGTCCTAGAAATAGCCAGGTTATTGATTTTGGATTGAGCAGTTTAAAACATGTTTGATTGAAACAGTTTATACTTTAACTTTTTATAACCATCCCCAACTGAGCATAAAGGCTAACTATGTTGCTAATTTCCACATGGTTTGACCTAGCTAACTATGTTGCTAATTTCCACATGGTTTGACCTAGCTAACTATGTTGCTAATTTCCACATGGTTTGACCTAGCTAACTATGTTGCTAATTTCCACATGGTTTGACCTAGCTAACTATGTTGCTAATTTCCACATGGTTTGACCTAGCTAACTATGTTGCTAATTTCCCACATGGTTTGACCTAGCTAACTATGTTGCTAATTTCCACATGGTTTGACCTAGCTAACTATGTTGCTAATTTCCACATGGTTTGACCTAGCTAACTATGTTGCTAATTTCCACATGGTTTGACCTAGCTAACTATGATGCTATGTATTCAAACAATGAAAATATCAGTACATTATTTTTTACTTTCACCTCCTATAAAATCCGAAAATTCCCATCACCTCAATGTTTTGAGATGCTGATATGAATTTAGCAAGTGGGTGACCTC
The DNA here is from genome assembly GCF_020615455.1 of Coregonus clupeaformis. Taxonomy (NCBI): domain Eukaryota; kingdom Metazoa; phylum Chordata; class Actinopteri; order Salmoniformes; family Salmonidae; genus Coregonus; species Coregonus clupeaformis. The sequence goes on from NW_025534849.1 coordinate 14,716, forward strand.
TTGCAAAGTAGTCCCACATTTGAATCTCCAAATGATTGGGCTATACAGAACTTTCTAGATTGGGAGTGACACCAACATATGGAACGCCCAGCCCCGGTCTCCCCTATTCACTGTGCAGTTATTAGAGTGGTTATTGGGCTGTTTCATCCTGCGTGTTGTAAGAAATACAAATTAACTAGCCCTAGCATAGATGGATTTAAGCTAACCCTAGCATAGATGGATTTAAGCTAACCCTAGCATAGATGGATTTAAGCGAACCCTAGCATAGATGGATTTAAGCTAACCCTATCATAATGGATTTAGGCTAAGACTATCATAGATGGATTTAAGCTAACCCTATCATAGATGGATTTAAGCGAACCCTAGCATAGATGGATTTAAGCTAACCCTAGCATAGATGGATTTAAGCTAACCCTAGCATAGATGGATTTAAGCTAACCCTAGCATAGATGGATTTAAGCGAACCCTAGCATAGATTGATTTAAGCTAACCCTAGCATAGAGGGATTTAAGCTAACCCTAGCATAATGGATTTAAGCGAACCCTATCATAATGGATTTAAGCGAACCCTATCATAATGAATTTAAGCTAAGACTACCATAGATGGATTTAAACTAACCCTAGCATAGATGGATTTAAGCTAACCCTAGCATAATGGATTTAAGCTAACCCTAGCATAATGGATTTAAGCTAACCCTAGCATAGATGGATTTAAGCTAACCCTAGCATAGATGGATTTAAGCTAACCCTAGCATAGATGGATTTAGGCTAACCCTAGCATAATGGATTTAAGCTAAGGCTATCATAGATGGATTTAAGCTAAGGCTATCATAGATGGATTTAAGCTAAGGCTATCATAGATGGATTTAAGCTAACCCTAGCATAATGGATTTAAGCTAACCCTAGCATAATGGATTTAAGCTAACCCTAGCATAATGGATTTAAGCTAACCCTAGCATAATGGATTTAAGCTAACCCTAGCATAATGGATTTAAGCTGAGACTATCATAGATGGATTTAAGGTGAGCATTTTGTGCAATAAATAAATAAGGTATTTTGAAGATGTTCTGACCAAATACTCAATGGGAAAAGCAAGCATGCACTTTTCTGAAGAATTTAAAATACAGCATAGAACAAATGTCAGAAGGAGGAGAGATTTGTGAATACACGGGGCAGGCAGCGAGAAAGCACATTGAAACAAACCATCCTAATATTAACAGTCTTGGCCAGCCGTTGGGACCATTCTGACTCCATGGCTTTCTGATGACTTGGTTCAGATTCTGATGGTTGTTGGCTGTATATCATTTGAGCTTTAACTCTCATTGTGATGGTTGTTGGCTGTATATCATTTGAGCTTTAACTCTCATTGTGATGGTTGTTGGCTGTATATCATTTAAGCTTTAACCCGTGTGTACCCTCATTCTCTTTCTCCTACAGACAGAGATTCCGTCACCAGACCACAGATGTCCCAGAGGCCTTTGCAACAGAGTCGTCCACCCCGCCGTGACAACTGGGGTCCCCCACCCCGATACGAAGGGGCTCCATTCTACCCCCACCAGCCCCACTACCCCTACCCTCCCCCTTACCAGCCCCAGTCCTTCCCCCTCTACCCTCCCCCTCCTCCCTCCCACATGTCCTTCCCCTGGCCCCCTCCCCCCTAACCCCTACCACACCCCTCCCCTTCTCTCACCTCCCCCTCCTCCCCCCACCGCCCACTGGCCCCTATCCTCCTCAGTGAAGAGACACACACACCCCTGAGCCAGAATGAGTTACAGTATATCTGGTGCGTTCAGGTCCCGTTCCTCTCAACAGTGGGGCACGTATTTGCTCCAACCCAGCCCTAAGGACAGAACAGTGCAGTCTGGACTAGGGACTGTTCAGCACACACACACACACACACACACACACACACACACACACACACACACACACCACTAGGGACTGTTCACCTCTCCTAGACACTCAACAGCATTGTTTGGGATGTAGCTCAGTTGGTAGAGCATGGTGTTTACAACGCCAGGGTTGTGGGTTCGATTCCCACGGGGGCCAGTATGAAAAAAAATTAAAATAATGTATGCACTCACTAACTGTAAGTCGCTCTGGATAAGAGCGTCTGCTAAATGACTAAAATGTAAATGTAAAATGTTTGACCAAATCATCACATTAAAATATATTTTTTATGACTGCATTTCATGTTTGTTTTCATAGTTTCTGTCCTTAAACCCAGTAGTATGGACTAGTGTTGTAGATGATGATGACAGCTCTCTACAGTTCAATTAACAAATACAAATGATCCTGTTCTGGTCCATAACCTCCTCTCTGTATCTGATAGCTGTTGGCTATATGATCCTGTTCTGGTCCATAACCTCCTCTCTGTATCTGATAGCTGTTGGCTATAAGATCCTGTTCTGGCCCAAAACCTCATCATGTACCCTCCTCTCTGTATCTGAGAGCTGTTGGCTATATGATCCTGTTCTGGTCCATAACCTCATCATCCCTCTAGATTCCCCAACAGCAGTATCTGCTAGACTACATCACTCTAGATTCCCCAGTATCTGCTAGACTACATCCCTCTAGATTCCCCAACAGCAGTATCTGCTAGACTACATCACTCTAGATTCCCCAACAGCAGTATCTGCTAGACTACATCACTCTAGATTCCCCAACAGCAGTATCTGCTAGACTACATCCCTCTAGATTCCCCAGTATCTGCTAGACTACATCACTCTAGATTCCCCAGTATCTGCTAGACTACATCCCTCTAGATTCCCCAGTATCTGCTAGATTACATCCCTCTAGATTCCCCAGTATCTGCTAGACTACATCACTCTAGATTCCCCAACAGCAGTATCTGCTAGACTACATCACTCTAGATTCCCCAACAGCAGTATCTGCTAGACTACATCACTCTAGATTCCCCAGTATCTGCTAGACTACATCCCTCTAGATTCCCCAGTATCTGCTAGACTACATCACTCTAGATTCCCCAGTATCTGCTAGACTACATCACTCTAGATTCCCCAGTATCTGCTAGACTACATCCCTCTAGATTCCCCAGTATCTGCTAGACTACATCCCTCTAGATTCCCCAGTATCTGCTAGACTACATCACTCTAGATTCCCCAGTATCTGCTAGACTACATTCCTCTAGATTCCCCAACAGCAGTATCTGCTAGACTACATCACTCTAGATTCCCCAACAGCAGTATCTGCTAGATTACATCACTCTAGATTCCCCAACAGCAGTATCTGCTAGACTACATCACTCTAGATTCCCCAACAGCAGTATCTGCTAGACTACATCCCTCTAGATTCCCCAACAGCAGTATCTGCTAGACTACATCACTCTAGATTCCCCAGTATCTGCTAGACTACATCACTCTAGATTCCCCAGTATCTGCTAGACTACATCACTCTAGATTCCCCAACAGCAGTATCTGCTAGACTACATCCCTCTAGATTCCCCAGTATCTGCTAGACTACATCCCTCTAGATTCCCCAGTATCTGCTAGACTACATCCCTCTAGATTCCCCAGTATCTGCTAGACTACATCACTCTAGATTCCCCAGTATCTGCTACATTACATCCCTCTAGATTCCCCAGTATCTGCTAGATTACATCCCTCTAGATTCCCCAGTATCTGCTAGACTACATCACTCTAGATTCCCCAACAGCAGTATCTGCTAGACTACATCCCTCTAGATTCCCCAGTATCTGCTAGACTACATCACTCTAGATTCCCCAGTATCTGCTAGATTACATCCCTCTAGATTCCCCAGTATCTGCTAGACTACATCACTCTAGATTCCCCAACAGCAGTATCTGCTAGACTACATCACTCTAGATTCCCCAACAGTAGTATCTGCTAGACTACATCACTCTAGATTCCCCAGTATCTGCTAGACTACATCCCTCTAGATTCCCCAACAGCAGTATCTGCTAGACTACATCCCTCTAGATTCCCCAGTATCTGCTAGACTACATCCCTCTAGATTCCCCAGTATCTGCTAGACTACATCCCTCAAGATTCCCCAGTATCTGCTAGATTACATCCCTCTAGATTCCCCAGTATCTGCTAGACTACATCCCTCTAGATTCCCCAACAGCAGTATCTGCTAGACTACATCCCTCTAGATTCCCCAGTATCTGCTAGACTACATCCCTCTAGATTCCCCAGTATCTGCTTGACTACATCCCTCAAGATTCCCCAGTATCTGCTAGATTACATCCCTCTAGATTCCCCAGTATCTGCTAGACTACATCCCTCTAGATTCCCCAGTATCTGCTAGATTACATCCCTCTAGATTCCCCAGTATCTGCTAGACTACATCCCTGTAGATTCCCCAGTATCTGCTAGACTACATCACTCTAGATTCCCCAGTATCTGCTAGAATACATTCCTCTAGATTCCCCAACAGCAGTATCTGCTAGACTACATCACTCTAGATTCCCCAACAGCAGTATCTGCTAGATTACATCACTCTAGATTCCCCAACAGCAGTATCTGCTAGACTACATCACTCTAGATTCCCCAGTATCTGCTAGACTACATCACTCTAGATTCCCCAGTATCTGCTAGACTACATCCCTCTAGATTCCCCAACAGCAGTATCTGCTAGACTACATCACTCTAGATTCCCCAGTATCTGCTAGATTACATCACTCTAGATTCCCCAACAGCAGTATCTGCTAGACTACATCACTCTAGATTCCCCAGTATCTGCTAGACTACATCACTCTAGATTCCCCAGTATCTGCTAGACTACATCCCTCTAGATTCCCCAGTATCTGCTAGACTACATCCCTCTAGATTCCCCAGTATCTGCTAGACTACATCACTCTAGATTCCCCAGTATCTGCTAGACTACATCCCTCTAGATTCCCCAGTATCTGCTAGACTACATCACTCTAGATTCCCCAACAGCAGTATCTGCTAGACTACATCACTCTAGATTCCCCAACAGCAGTATCTGCTAGACTACATCCCTCTAGATTCCCCAACAGCAGTATCTGCTAGACTACATCACTCTAGATTCCCCAACAGCAGTATCTGCTAGATTACATCCCTCTAGATTCCCCAGTATCTGCTAGACTACATCCCTCTAGATTCCCCAGTATCTGCTAGACTACATCACTCTAGATTCCCCAGTATCTGCTAGACTACATCCCTCTAGATTCCCCAGTATCTGCTAGACTACATCACTCTAGATTCCCCAGTATCTGCTAGACTACATCACTCTAGATTCCCCAGTATCTGCTAGATTACATCACTCTAGATTCCCCAGTATCTGCTAGACTACATCACTCTAGATTCCCCAGTATCTGCTAGACTACATCACTCTAGATTCCCCAGTATCTGCTAGACTACATCACTCTAGATTCCCCAGTATCTGCTAGATTACATGTCTCTAGTTATCAGGTAATGAAGGAGAGTTCTTTAGAAACTGGGCCACAGAACGTCATTCAAGGTTCATAAATTATAAGGATTTACACTGCGCTACCCTCCACAGTAAACAGGGATGGAATGTGCTCTTGTGGGAATCCTCTCCCCCTCCCTCCTCGTCTTCTTCCTCTCCCCCTCCCTCCTCGTCTTCTTCCTCTCCCCCTCCTCCTCGTCTTCTTCCTCTCCCCCTCCCTCCTCGTCTTCTTCCTCTCCCCCTCCCTCCTCGTCTTCTTCCCCCCTCCCTCCTCGTCTTCTTCCTCTCCCCCTCCCTCCTCGTCGTCTCCCCCCATATGGCCATATACCATAGTGCCTGGATACAGCCCTTAGCCGTGGTATATTGGCCATATACCATAGTGCCTGGATACAGCCCTTAGCCGTGGTATATTGGCCATATACCATAGTGCCTGGATACAGCCCTTAGCCGTGGTATATTGGCCATATACCATAGTGCCTGGATACAGCCCTTAGCCGTGGTATATTGGCCATATACAGTGGGGAAAAAAAGTATTTAGTCGGCCACCAATTGTGCAAGTTCTCCCACTTAAAAAGATGAGAGAGGCCTGTAATTTTCATCATAGGTACACGTCAACTATGACAGACAAATTGAGAAAAAAAATTCCAGAAAATCCCATTGTAGGATTTTTAATGAATTTATTTGCAAATTATGGTGGAAAATAAGTATTTGGTCACCTACAAACAAGCAAGATTTCTGGCTCTCACAGACCTGTAACTTCTTCTTTAAGAGGCTCCTCTGTCCTCCACTCGTTACCTGTATTAATGGCACCTGTTTGAACTTGTTATCAGTATAAAAGACACCTGTCCACAACCTCAAACAGTCACACTCCAAACTCCACTATGGCCAAGACCAAAGAGCTGTCAAAGGACACCAGAAACAAAATTGTAGACCTGCACCAGGCTGGGAAGACTGCATCTGCAATAGGTAAGCAGCTTGGTTTGAAGAAATCAACTGTGGGAGCAATTATTAGGAAATGGAAGACATACAAGACCACTGATAATCTCCCTCGATCTGGGGCTCCACGCAAGATCTCACCCCGTGGGGTCAAAATGATCACAAGAATGGTGAGCAAAAATCCCAGAACCACACGGGGGGACCTAGTGAATGACCAGCAGAGAGCTGGGACCAAAGTAACAAAGCATACCATCAGTAACACACTACGCCGCCAGGGACTCAAATCCTGCAGTGCAAGACGTGTCCCCCTGCTTAAGCCAGTACATGTCCAGGCCCGTCTGAAGTGCATTTGGATGATCCAGAAGAGGATTGGGGAGAATGTCATACGGTCAGATGAAACCAAAATATAACTTTTTGGTAAAAACTCAACTCGTCATGTTTGGAGGACAAAGAATGCTGAGTTGCATCCAAAGAACACCATACCTACTGTGAAGCATGGGGGTGGAAACATCATGCTTTGGGGCTGTTTTTCTGCAAAGGGACCAGGACGACTAATCTGTGTAAAGGAAAGAATGAATGGGGCCATGTATCGTGAGATTTTGAGTGAAATCCTCCTTCCATCAGCAAGGGCATTGAAGATGAAACGTGGCTGGGTCTTTCAGCATGACAATGATCCCAAACACACCGCCCGGGCAACGAAGGAGTGGCTTCGTAAGAAGCATTTCAAGGTCCTGGAGTGGCCTAGCCAGTCTCCAGATCTCAACCCCATAGAAAATCTTTGGAGGGAGTTGAAAGTCTGTGTTGCCCAGCGACAGCCCCAAAACATCACTGCTCTAGAGGAGATCTGCATGGAGGAATGGGCCAAAATACCAGCAACAGTGTGTGAAAACCTTGTGAAGACTTACAGAAAACGTTTGACCTGTGTCATTGCCAACAAAGGGTATATAACAAAGTATTGAGAAACTTTTGTTATTGACCAAATACTTATTTTCCACCATCATATGCCAATAAATTCATAAAAAATCCTACAATGTGATTTTCTGGAATTTTTTTTCTCATTTTGTCTGTCATAGTTGACGTGTACCTATGATGAAAATTACAGGCCTCTCTCATCTTTTTAAGTGGGAGAACTTGCACAATTGGTGGCTGACTAAATACTTTTTTTCCCCACTGTACCATAGTGCCTGGATACAGCCCTTAGCCGTGGTATATTGGCCATATACCATAGTGCCTGGATACAGCCCTTAGCCGTGGTATATTGGCCATATACCATAGTGCCTGGATACAGCCCTTAGCCGTGGTATATTGGCCATATACCATAGTGCCTGGATACAGCCCTTAGCCGTGGTATATTGGCCATATACCATAGTGCCTGGATACAGCCCTTAGCCGTGGTATATTGGCCATATACCATAGTGCCTGGATACAGCCCTTAGCCGTGGTATATTGGCCATATACCATAGTGCCTGGATACAGCCCTTAGCCGTGGTATATTGGCCATATACCATAGTGCCTGGATACAGCCCTTAGCCGTGGTATATTGGCCATATACCATAGTGCCTGGATACAGCCCTTAGCCGTGGTATATTGGCCATATACCATAGTGCCTGGATACAGCCCTTAGCCGTGGTATATTGGCCATATACCATAGTGCCTGGATACAGCCCTTAGCCGTGGTATATTGGCCATATACCATAGTGCCTGGATACAGCCCTTAGCCGTGGTATATTGGCCATATACCACACCTCCTCTGGTCTTACTGCGTAAATATACACTGCTCAAAAAAATAAAGGGAACACTAAAATAACACATCCTAGATCTGAATGAACGAAATCATCTTTTTAAATACTTTTTTCTTTACATAGTTGAATGTGCTGACAACAAAATCACACAAAAATTATCAATGGAAATCAAATGTATCAACCCATGGAGGTCTGGATTTGGAGTCACCCTCAAAAATTAAAGTGGAAAACCATACTACAGGCTGATCCAACCTTGATGTAATGTCCTTAAAACAAGTCAAAATGAGGCTCAGTAGTGTGTGTGGCCTCCACGTGCCTGTATGACCTCCCTACAACGCCTGGGCATGCTCCTGATGAGGTGGCGGATGGTCTCCTGAGGGATCTCCTCCCAGACCTGGACTAAAGCATCCGCCAACTCCTGGACAGTCTGTGGTGCAACGTGGCGTTGGTGGATGGAGCGAGACATGATGTCCCAGATGTGCTCAATTGGATTCAGGTCTGGGGAACGGGCGGGCCAGTCCATAGCATCAATGCCTTCCTCTTGCAGGAACTGCTGACACACTCCAGCCACATGAGGTCTAGCATTGTCTTGCATTTGGAGGAACCCAGGGCCAACCGCACCAGCATATGGTCTCACAAGGGGTCTGAGGATCTCATCTCGGTACCTAATGGCAGTCAGGCTACCTCTGGCGAGCACATGGAGGGCTGTGCGGCCCCCCAAATAAATGCCACCCCACACCATAATAATAATAAATAATATGCCATTTACCAGACGCTTTTATCCAAAGCGACTTACAGTCGTGCGTGCATAACTTTTTTGTGTATGGGTGGTCCCGGGGATCGAACCCACTACCTTGGCGTTACAAGCGCCGTGCTCTACCAGCTGAGCTACAGAGGACCACCTGACCCACTGCCAAACCGGTCATGCTGGAGGATGTTGTAGGCAGCAGAACGTTCTCCACGGCGTCTCCAGACTCTGTCACGTCTGTCACATGTGCACAGTGTGAACCTGCTTTCATCTGTGAAGAGCACAGGGCGCCAGTGGCGAATTTGCCAATCTTGGTGTTCTCTGGCAAATGCCAAACGTCCTGCACGGTGTTGGGCTGTAAGCACAACCCCCACCTGTGGACGTCGGGCCCTCATACCACCCTCATGGAGTCTGTTTCTGACCGTTTGAACAGACACATGCACATTTGTGGCCTGCTGGAGGTCATTTTGCAGGGCTCTGGCAGTGCTCCTCCTGCTCCTCCTTTCACAAAGGCGGAGGTAGCAGTCCTGCTGCTGGGTTGTTGCCCTCCTACGGCCTCCTCCACGTCTCCTGATGTACTGGCCTGTCTCCTGGTAGCGCCTACATGCTCTGGACACTACGCTGACAGACACAGCAAACCTTCTTGCCACAGCTCGCATTGATGTGCCATCCTGGATGAGCTGCACTACCTGAGCCACTTGTGTGGGTTGTAGACTCCGTCTCATGCTACCACTAGAGTGAAAGCACCGCCAGCATTCAAAAGTGACCAAAACATCAGCCAGGAAGCATAGGAACTGAGAAGTGGTCTGTGGTCACCACCTGCAGAACCCCGCCTTATCTTAGCTCATTGGTCACCATAGCAACACCCACCCGTAGTCTGCGTTCCAGCAGGTATATCTCACTGGTCATCCCCAAAACCAACACCTCCTTTGGCCGCAATTCCTTCCAGTTCTCTGCTGCCAATGACTGGAACAAATTGCAAAAATCTCTGAAGCTGGAGACACTTATCTCCCTCACTAACTTTAAGCATCAGTTGTCAGAGCACCTTACCGATCACTGCACCTGTACACAGCCCATCTGAAATTAGCCCGCCCAACTACCTCATCCCTATATTGTTATTTATTTTGCTCATTTGTACCCCAGTATCTCTATTTGCACATAATCTCTTGCACATCTATCATTCCAGTGTTAATACTATTGTAATTATTTTGCACTATAGCCTATTTATTGCCTTACCTCCATAACTTGCTACATTTGCACACACTGTATATATATTTTCTGTTGTATTTTTGACTTTATGTTTTTTACCCCATATGTAACTCTGTGTTGTTTTTATTGCACTACTTTGCTTTATCTTGGCCAGGTCGCAGTTGTAAATGAGAACTTGTTCTCAACTGGTTTACCTGGTTAAATAAAGGTGAAATAAAAAAATTGGGGGTGTCTTGCTAATTGCCTGTAATTTCCACCTGTTGTCTATTCCATTTGCACAACAGCATGTGAAATATATTGTCAATCAGTGTTGCTTCCTAAGTGGACAGTTTGATTTCACAGAAGTGTGATTGACCTGGAGTTACATTGTGTTGTTTAAGTGTTCCCTTTATTTTTTTGAGCAGTGTATTAGAGTTAATCTGTATAAAACATCTAACTATGTCATCAAGGGGTGCCAATATATATTAGAGTTAATCTGTATGAAACATCTAACTATGTCATCAAGGGGTGCCAATATATATTAGAGTTAATCTGTATGAAACATCTAACTATGTCATCAAGGGGTGCCAATATATATTAGAGTTAATCTGTATGAAACATCTAACTATGTCATCAAGGGGTGCCAATATATTAGAGTTAATCTGTATGAAACATCTAACTATGTCATCAAGGGGTGCCAATATATTAGAGTTAATCTGTATGAAACATCTAACTATGTCATCAAGGGGTGCCAATATATTAGAGTTAATCTGTATAAAACATCTAACTATGTCATCAAGGGGTGCCAATATATATTAGAGTTAATCTGTATGAAACATCTAACTATGTCATCAAGGGGTGCCAATATATTAGAGTTAATCTGTATGAAACATCTAACTATGTCATCAAACTCCCGAACCTACACTGATCTGAATACACTTTCGTCCGACGCCATCGTCTCTACACATCACAGCCTGGTACGGCAACTCCACCGCCGCTGACCGCAAGGCGCTACAGAGGGTGATACGCTCAGCCTAACGTACCACTGGGTGCTCACTGCCTCCCCTCCAGGACACCTACAACACCAGGTGTCGCAGGAAGGCCAGGAAGATCATCAGGGACCCCAGCCACGGCCTGTTCTCCCCGCTTCCATCACTCAGACACGGGCAGTATAGGAGCATCACTCCTGAGTGGCGCAGTGGTCTAAGGCACTGCATCGCAGTGCTAACTGTGCCACTAGAGATCCTGGTTCGAATCCAGGCTCTGTCGCAGCCGGCTGCGACCGGGAGACTCATGGGCGGCGCACAATTGGCCCAGCGTCGTCCAGGGAAGGGGAGGGAATGGCCGGCAGGGATGTAGCTCAGTTGATAGAGCATGGCGTTTGCAACGCCAGGGTTGTGGGTTCGTTTCCCACGGGGGGCCGGTATAAAAATATATGTATTCACTAACTGTAAGTCGCTCTGGATAAGAGCGTCTGCTAAATGACTAAAATGTAAAAATGTAAATGACAAAAACTGTCAGACTGGCCAATAGCTTCTACCCCCAGACCATCAGGCTGCTGAATAGCCACCACTAGTCAGCTACGTGATCATTATCAACAAGCATTATCAACCACCATCATCAACCACCACTATCAACTACCATCATCATCAATTACCACCATTATCAACCACCATCATCAACCACCACTATCAACTACCATCATCATCAACTACCACCATTATCATCAACCACCATCATCATCAACTACCACCATTATCATCAACCACCATCATCAACCACCACTATCAACTACCATCATCAACTACCACCATTATCATCAACCACCATCATCATCCACCATCATCATCCACCATCATCATCCACCATCATCAACTCGCCTTTTCAACCACAACTCTTCTTGGTCCCTGCCGTCTCTCTACAGCAGCTGTGTAGTATTAATGGCCACTAAGTGGCGCCAAAACCCTATGAAACTTCTACACAGCTCAGTTCAGCTGGATTGAGCTGTGTACAAATAAACTATTCAATTCTCTGTTTGTCAATAATTCAGTCTTTCAAATCCTTTTATATTTAATTATGAGGCTAATCACCAAATATTTGGCGTTCCCCGAATGTACAAAACGAGCGAATAAAATGTAACAAAGCCACGCCCACAGTGCGCTGTGATTGGACAAAGGGACTATACTTACTTCCGTATACACAAACCACAGATGACGTGTCAGTCCGTCCACTAGTCTCTTCCGCCTTCAAATCAGTTTTCCGTCCTCTGTGTCCCGGACGGCGAACAACTATTCCTCCAACACCGTCTGCCGTAATTTACTAACAACACATTTACTACGAACAAGATGAGTGAAGCTGTCGACACCACGACGCTGTGTCTCTTCGATGTGGACGGGACGCTGACTGCCGCTCGACAGGTAAGGAGACCAACGATAGTTCCTACGGTGCTGCTAACGATAGGTCCCCTGCTACAGTCCACTAACCACTAACTCATAGACAGGTAAGGAGACCAATGATAGTTCCTACGGTGCTGCTAACGATAGTGGACTGTAGCAGGGGACCTAACTCATAGACGGGTAAGGAGACCAACGATAGGTCCCCTGCTACAGTCCACTAACCACTAACTCATAGACTGGTAAGGAGACCAACGATAGGTCCCCTGCTACAGTCCACTAACCACTAACTCATAGACAGGTAAGGAGACCAACGATAGGTCCCCTGCTACAGTCCACTAACCACTAACTCATAGACAGGTAAGGAGACCAACGATAGGTCCCCTGCTACAGTCCACTAACCACTAACTCATAGACAGGTAAGGAGACCAACGATAGGTCCCCTGCTCCAGTCCACTAACCACTAACTCATAGACAGGTAAGGAGACCAACGATAGGTCCCCTGCTACAGTCCACTAACCACTAACTCATAGACAGGTAAGGAGACCAACGATAGGTCCCCTGCTACAGTCCACTAACCACTAACTCATAGACAGGTAAGGAGACCAACGATAGGTCCCCTGCTACAGTCCACTAACTCATAGACAGGTAAGGAGACCAACGATAGGTCCCCTGCTACAGTCCACTAACCACTAACTCATAGACAGGTAAGGAGACCAACGATAGGTCCCCTGCTACAGTCCACTAACCACTAACTCATAGACAGGTAAGGAGACCAACGATAGGTCCCCTGCTACAGTCCACTAACCACTAATCTCATAGACAGGTAAGGAGACCAACGATAGGTCCCCTGCTACAGTCCACTAACCACTAACTCATAGACAGGTAAGGAGACCAACGATAGGTCCCTGCTACAGTCCACTAACTCATAGACAGGTAAGGAGACCAACGATAGGTCCCCTGCTACAGTCCACTAACCACTAACTCATAGACAGGTAAGGAGACCAACGATAGGTCCCCTGCTACAGTCCACTAACCACTAACTCATAGACAGGTAAGGAGACCAACGATAGGTCCCCTGCTACAGTCCACTAACTCATAGACAGGTAAGGAGACCAACGATAGGTCCCCTGCTACAGTCCACTAACCACTAACTCATAGACAGGTAAGGAGACCAACGATAGGTCCCCTGCTACAGTCCACTAACCACTAACTCATAGACAGGTAAGGAGACCAACGATAGGTCCCCTGCTACAGTCCACTAACCACTAACTCATAGACAGGTAAGGAGACCAACGATAGGTCCCCTGCTACAGTCCACTAACCACTAACTCATAGACAGGTAAGGAGACCAACGATAGGTCCCCTGCTACAGTCCACTAACTCATAGACAGGTAAGGAGACCAACGATAGGTCCCCTGCTACAGTCCACTAACCACTAACTCATAGACAGGTAAGGAGACCAACGATAGGTCCCCTGCTACAGTCCACTAACCACTAACTCATAGACAGGTAAGGAGACCAACGATAGGTCCCCTGCTACAGTCCACTAACTCATAGACAGGTAAGGAGACCAACGATAGGTCCCCTGCTACAGTCCACTAACCACTAACTCATAGACAGGTAAGGAGACCAACGATAGGTCCCCTGCTACAGTCCACTAACCACTAACTCATAGACTGGTAAGGGAGACCAACGATAGGTCCCCTGCTACAGTCCACTAACTCATAGACAGGTAAGGAGACCAACGATAGGTCCCTGCTACAGTCCACTAACCACTAACTCATAGACAGGTAAGGAGACCAACGATAGGTCCCCTGCTACAGTCCACTAACTCATAGACAGGTAAGGAGACCAACGATAGGTCCCCTGCTACAGTCCACTAACTCATAGACAGGTAAGGAGACCAACGATAGGTCCCCTGCTACAGTCCACTAACCACTAACTCATAGACAGGTAAGGAGACCAACGATAGGTCCCTGCTACAGTCCACTAACCACTAACTCATAGACAGGTAAGGAGACCAACGATAGGTCCCCTGCTACAGTCCACTAACCACTAACTCATAGACAGGTAAGGAGACCAGCGATAGGTCCCCTGCTACAGTCCACTAACTCATAGACAGGTAAGGAGACCAACGATAGGTCCCCTGCTACAGTCCACTAACCACTAACTCATAGACAGGTAAGGAGACCAACGATAGGTCCCCTGCTACAGTCCACTAACCACTAACTCATAGACAGGTAAGGAGACCAACGATAGGTCCCCTGCTACAGTCCACTAACCACTAACTCATAGACAGGTAAGGAGACCAACGATAGGTCCCCTGCTACAGTCCACTAACCACTAACTCATAGACAGGTAAGGAGACCAACGATAGGTCCCCTGCTACAGTCCACTAACTCATAGACAGGTAAGGAGACCAACGATAGGTCCCCTGCTACAGTCCACTAACCACTAACTCATAGACAGGTAAGGAGACCAACGATAGGTCCCCTGCTACAGTCCACTAACCACTAACTCATAGACAGGTAAGGAGACCAACGATAGGTCCCCTGCTACAGTCCACTAACCACTAACTCATAGACAGGTAAGGAGACCAACGATAGGTCCCCTGCTACAGTCCACTAACCACTAACTCATAGACGGGTCAAATGGATCAACGTTAACGTTAGTTCACACCTACCTGCATTTGTCCAATAGAAACTCTCGTTTTCTTTGCAAAACGTTTTCCATTTGGAGTAAACTGTTTCTGTTGCAAAACGGCGTAATGAATACAACCCCTGTTCACGGACCTATAGACAGGTCAAATGGACCATTGTTAGAGAGCGTGTTATGGTTTAGTTATATTAGTCCGGGTGAATGATATAGACTGTATCCATGGTAGAGGCAGGACTGTGTGTTGGGTGGGTGTCTGTCTGATGGATTGAATGGTTGCTGATACCACTTGAATAGTTGCTGTAGCAACAGTGTACTAATGCGTTCCAGAGGGTGACTCCCGGGATGGAGGACTTTCTGCAGCGTCTGCGGCGGCGTGTTCGAGTCGGCGTGGTGGGGGGGTCGGACTTCATCAAGATCAAAGAACAACTGGGAGATGACGGTGTGTGTCTGTGTGTGTGAGGGAGTTAAGGTGTGTCTGGTGTGTGTGAGGGAGTTAAGGTGTGTCTGGTGTGTGTGAGGGAGTTAAGGTGTGTCTGGTGTGTGTGAGGGAGTTAAGGTGTGTCTGTGTGTGAGGGAGTTAAGGTGTGTCTGGTGTGTGAGGGAGTTAAGGTGTGTCTGGTGTGTGAGGGAGTTAAGGTGTGTCTGTGTGAGGGAGTTAAGGTGTGTCTGGTGTGTGAGGGAGTTAAGGTGTGTCTGGTGTGTGAGGGGAGTTAAGGTGTGTCTGGTGTGTGAGGGAGTTAAGGTGTGTCTGGTGTGAGGGAGTTAAGGTGTGTCTGGTGTGAGGGAGGTAAGGTGTGTCTGGTGTGTGAGGGAGTTAAGGTGTGTCTGTGTGTGAGGGAGTTAAGGTGTGTCTGGTGTGTGAGGGAGTTAAGGTGTGTCTGGTGTGTGAGGGAGTTAAGGTGTGTCTGGTGTGTGAGGGAGTTAAGGTGTGGGGATATTTGGGGAGTTTCTCCCATTCTTCTCTGCAGATCCTCTCAAGCTCTGTCAGGTTGGATGGGGAGCGTCGCTGCACAGCTATTTTCAGGTCTCTCCAGAGATGTTCGATCAGGTTCAAGTCCGGGCTCTGGCTGGGCCACTCAAGGACATTCAGAGACTTGTCCCGAATGCCAAGCGTCACGTCTGGAGGAAACCTGACAACATCCCTACAGTGAAGCATGGTGGTGGCAGCATCATGCTGTGTGGATGTTTTTCAGCGTCAGGGACTGGGAGACTAGTCAGGATCGATGGACAGAGAGATCCTTGATGAAAACCTGCTCCAGAGCGTTCAGGACCTCAGACTGGGGCGAAGGTTCACCTTCCAACAGGACAACGACCCTAAGCATACAGCCAAGACAACACAGGAGTGGCTTCGGGACAAGTCTCTGAATGTTCTTGAGTGGCCCAGCCAGAGCCCGGACTTGAACCCGATCAAACATCTCTGGAGAGACCTGAAAATAGCTGTGCAGCGACGCTCCCCATCCAACCTGACAGAGCTTGAGAGGATCTGCATAGAAGAATGGGAGAAACTCCCTAAATACAGGTGTGCCAAGCTTGTAGTGTCATACCCAAGAAGAATCGATGCTCTTATTGCTGCCAAAGGTGCTTCAACAAAGTACTGAGTAAAGGGACTGAAAACACTTCTAAAAACCTGTTTTTGCTTTGTCATTATGGGGTATTTTGTGTAGATTGATGAGGGAAAAAAACAATTTAATCAATTTTAGAATAAGGCTGAAATGTAACAAAATGTGGAAAAAGTCAAGGGGTCTGAATACTTTCCGATGCGCAGTACACACGGCTGGAATGCTGTTTCAGCCATCAGCATCCAGGACCCAAACTAGCCAGTTTATAATAAATATAAATGCAATGCTCTGCAGAATCACTGATCTGCAAATAACAACTGATGTCTCACTATGGACTCAAGTTCAGTGAATTTACACAGCGCCTCCAACGTGTGTGTGTGTGTGTGTGTGTGTGTGTGTGTGTGTGTGTGTGTGTGTCAACTGATCCGTCAGGTTGTATTTAGCTACTCTGATCTTCTCAGCACTTTTCTGTAAAGGTCATGATGTACACACACACACACACACACACCAAAGTGTCCAAAACATCATTGGAGCTTTACTGCATTAATGAGTCAGTTCCAACGGGTGGGCTTTAGTCATGTTGCATGAAGACCCATGGGGCGGCGCACAATTTGCCCAGCGTCGTCCAGGGTAGGGAAGGGAATGGCCGGCAGGGATGTAGCTCAGTTGGTAGAGCATGGCGTTTACAACGCCAGGGTTGTGGGTTCAATTCCCACGGGGGGCCAGTATAATTTTTTTTTTTTACATGTAAGTCGCTCTGGATAAGAGCGTCTGCTAAATGACGAAAATGTAAATGTAAAAAAAAATGTTAGTAAACAGTTTACTGCATTAACGAGTCAGTTCCAACGGGTGGGCTTTAGTCATGGTAGTAAATAGTTTACTGCATTAACGAGTCAGTTCCAACGGGTGGGCTTTAGTCATGGTAGTAAATAGTTTACTGCATTAACGAGTCAGTTCCAACGGGTGGGCTTTAGTCATGGTAGTAAATAGTTTACTGCATTAACGAGTCAGTTCCAACGGGTGGGCTTTAGTCATGGTAGTAAATAGTTTACTGCATTAACGAGTCAGTTCCAACGGGTGGGCTTTAGTCATGGTAGTAAATAGTTTACTGCATTAACGAGTCAGTTCCAACGGGTGGGCT
>NW_025534849.1:37500-77500 GCF_020615455.1 Coregonus clupeaformis
TCTCCCTCTCTCCCTCTCTCCCTCCTCTCTGCAGGTGGTCAGATCAGTTTTGATGTGTTCCCAGAAGGCTGGGACAAGCGTTACTGTCTGGGCCTGGTTGAGAAAGACTCCTATAAAACCATACACTTCTTTGGAGACAAAACTAAACCTGTAAGTAGCTTTATGATGACAACCACGTTATAATGACAACCACGTTATAGCTTTATAATGACAACCACGTTATAATGACAACCACGTTATAGCTTTATAATGACAACCACGTTATAGATTTATGATGACAACCACGTTATAATGACAACCACGTTATAATGACAACCACGTTATAGCTTTATAATGACAACCACATTATAGCTTTATAATGACAACCACGTTATAATGACAACCATGTTATAGCTTTATAATGACAACCACGTTATAGCTTTATAATGACAACCACGTTATAGCTTTATAATGACAACCACGTTATAGCTTTATAATGACAACCACGTTATAGCTTTATAATGACAACCACGTTATAGCTTTATAATGACAACCACGTTATAGCTTTATAATGACAACCACGTTATAATGACAACCACGTTATAGCTTTATAATGACAACCACGTTATAGCTTTATAATGACAACCACGTTATAGCTTTATAATGACAACCACGTTATAGCTTTATAATGACAACCACGTTATAATGACAACCACGTTATAGCTTTATAATGACAACCACGTTATAGCTTTATAATGACAACCACGTTATATTGACAACCACGTTATAGCGTTATAATGACAACCACGTTATAATGACAACCACGTTATAGCTTTATAATGACAACCACGTTATAATGACAACCACGTTATAGCTTAATAATGGGCAGTGCAAATAGTCCGGGTAGCCATGATTAGCTGTTCAGGAGTCTTATGGCTTGGGGGTAGAAGCTGTTGAGAAGTCTTTCGGACCTAGACTTGGCACTCCGGTACCGCTTGCCGTGCGGTAGCAGAGAGAACAGTCTATGACTAGGGTGGCTGGAGTCTTTGACAATTTTGAGGGCCTTCCTCTGACACCGCCTGGTATAGAGGTCCTGGATGGCAGGAAGCTTGGCCCCAGTGATGTACTGGGCCGTACGCACTACCCTCTGTAGTGCCTTGCGGTCGGAGGCCAAGCAGTTGCCATACCAGGCGGTGATGCAACCAGTCAGGATGCTCTCAATGGTGCAGCTGTATAACGTTTTGAGGATCTGAGGACCCATGCCAAATCTTTTCAGTCTCCTGAGGGGGAAGAGGCTTTGTCGTGCCCTCTTCACGACTGTCTTGGTGTGTTTGGACCATGATAGTTTGTTGGTGATGTGGACACCAAGGAACTTGAAGCTCTCAACCTGTTCCACTACAGCCCCGTCGATGAGAATGGGGGCATGCTCGGTCCACTTTTTTTCCTGTAGTCCACAATCATCTCCTTTGTCTTGATCACGTTGAGGGAGAGGTTGTTGTCCTGGCACCACACGGCCAGGTCTCTGACCTCCTCCCTATAGGCTTTCTCATCGTTGTCGGTGATCAGGCCTACCACTGTTGTGTTATCGGCAAACTTAATGATGGTGTTGGAGTCGTGCCTGGCCATGCAGTCATGGGTGAACAGGGAGTACAGGAGGGGACTGAGCACGCACCCCTGAGGGGCCCCTGTGTTGAGGATCAGTGTGGCAGATGTGTTGTTACCTACCCTTACCACCTGGGGGCGGCCCGTCAGGAAGTCCAGGATCCAGTTGCAGAGGGAGGTGTTTAGTCCCTGGATCCTTAGCTTAGTGATGAGCTTTGAGGGCACTATGTTGTTGAATGCTGAGCTGTAGTCAATGAATAGCATTCTCACGTAGGTGTTCCTCTTGTCCAGGTGGGAAAGGGCAGTGTGGAGTGCAATAGAGATTGCATCTGTGGATCTGTTGGGGCGGTATGCAAATTGGAGTGGGTCTAGGGTTTCTGGGATAATGGTGTTGATGTGAGCCATGACCAGCCTTTCAAAGCACTTCATGGCTACAGACGTCAGTGCTACGGGTCGGTAGTCATTTAGGCAGGTTATCTTAGTGTCCTTGGGCACGGGGACTATAGTGGTCTGCTTGAAACATGTTGGTATTACAGACTCAGTCAGGGACATGTTGAAAATGTCAGCGAAGACACTTGTCAGTTGGTCAGCACATGCTCGGAGTACACATCCTGGTAATCCATCTGGCCCTGCGGCCTTGTGAATGTTGACCTGCTTAAAAGTCTTACTCACATCGGCTACGGAGAGCATGATCACATAGTCATCCGGAACAGCTGGTGCTCTCATGCATGCTTCAGTGTTGCTTGCCTCGAAGCGAGCATAGAAGTGGTTTAGCTCGTCTGGAAGTCTTGTGTCACTGGGCAGCTCGCGGCTGTGCTTCCCTTTGTAGTCTGTAATAGTTTTCAAGCCCTGCCACATCCGACGAGCGTCAGAGCTGGTGTAATATGATATGTTGATGTTGTGCTTTAGGGAGGAAACAATATGATATATTAATGTTGATGTTGTGCTTTAGGGAGGAAACAATATGATATATTAATGTTGATGCTGTGTTTTAGGGAGGAAACAATATGATATATTAATGTTGATGTTGTGCTTTAGGGAGGAAACAATATGATATATTAATGTTGATGTTGTGTTTTAGGGAGGAAACAATATGATATATTAATGTTGATGTTGTGTTTTAGGGAGGAAACAATATGATATATTAATGTTGTGTTTTAGGGAGGAAACAATATGATATATTAATGTTGATGTTGTGCTTTAGGGAGGAAACGATATGATATATTAATGTTGATGTTGTGCTTTAGGGAGGAAACAATATGATATATTAATGTTGATGTTGTGCTTTAGGGAGGAAACAATATGATATATTAATGTTGATGTTGTGCTTTAGGGAGGAAACGATATGATATATTAATGTTGATGTTGTGCTTTAGGGAGGAAACAATATGATATATTAATGTTGATGTTGTGCTTTAGGGAGGAAACGATATGATATATTAATGTTGATGTTGTGCTTTAGGGAGGAAACAATATGATATATTAATGTTGATGTTGTGTTTTAGGGAGGAAACAATATGATATATTAATGTTGATGCTGTGCTTTAGGGAGGAAACAATATGATATATTAATGTTGTGTTTAGGGAGGAAACAATATGATATATTAATGTTGATGTTGTGCTTTAGGGAGGAAACAATATGATATATTAATGTTGTGTTTTAGGAGGAAACAATATGATATATTAATGTTGATGTTGTGCTTTAGGGAGGAAACAATATGATATATTAATGTTGTGCTTTAGGGAGGAAACAATATGATATATTAATGTTGATGTTGTGTTTTAGGGAGGAAGCAATATGATATATTAATGTTGATGTTGTGTTTTAGGGAGGAAACAATATGATATATTAATGTTGATGTTGTGCTTTAGGGAGGAAACAATATGATATATTAATGTTGATGTTGTGTTTTAGGGAGGAAACAATATGATATATTAATGTTGTGTTTTAGGGAGGAAACAATATGATATATTAATGTTGATGTTGTGCTTTAGGGAGGAAACAATATGATATATTAATGTTGATGCTGTGCTTTAGGGAGGAAACAATATGATATATTAATGTTGATGTTGTGCTTTAGGGAGGAAACGATATGATATATTAATGTTGATGCTGTGTTTTAGGGAGGAAACAATATGATATATTAATGTTGTGTTTTAGGGAGGAAACAATATGATATATTAATGTTGATGTTGTGCTTTAGGGAGGAAACAATATGATATATTAATGTTGTGCTTTAGGGAGGAAACAATATGATATATTAATGTTGATGCTGTGTTTTAGGGAGGAAACAATATGATATATTAATGTTGATGCTGTGTTTTAGGGAGGAAACAATATGATATATTAATGTTGATGCTGTGTTTTAGGGAGGAAACAATATGATATATTAATGTTGATGTTGTGCTTTAGGGAGGAAACAATATGATATATTAATGTTGATGTTGTGTTTTAGGGAGGAAACAATATGATATATTAATGTTGATGTTGTGCTTTAGGGAGGAAACAATATGATATATTAATGTTGATGTTGTGCTTTAGGAGGAAACAATATGATATATTAATGTTGATGTTGTGCTTCAGGAGGAAACAATATGATATATTAATGTTGATGTTGTGCTTTAGGGAGGAAACAATATGATATATTAATGTTGATGCTGTGTTTTAGGGAGGAAACAATATGATATATTAATGTTGTGTTTTAGGGAGGAAACAATATGATATATTAATGTTGATGTTGTGCTTTAGGGAGGAAACAATATGATATATTAATGTTGATGCTGTGTTTTAGGGAGGAAACAATATGATATATTAATGTTGTGTTTTAGGGAGGAAACAATATGATATATTAATGTTGATGTTGTGCTTTAGGGAGGAAACAATATGATATATTAATGTTGATGTTGTGTTTTAGGGAGGAAACAATATGATATATTAATGTTGATGTTGTGCTTTAGGGAGGAAACAATATGATATATTAATGTTGTGTTTTAGGGAGGAAACAATATGATATATTAATGTTGATGTTGTGTTTTAGGGAGGAAACAATATGATATATTAATGTTGTGTTTTAGGGAGGAAACAATATGATATATTAATGTTGATGTTGTGCTTTAGGGAGGAAACAATATGATATATTAATGTTGTGCTTTAGGGAGGAAACGACTATGATATATTAATGTTGATGTTGTGCTTTAGGGAGGAAACAATATGATATATTAATGCTGTGTTTTAGGGAGGAAACGATATGATATATTAATGTTGATGCTGTGCTTTAGGGAGGAAACAATATGATATATTAATGTTGTGCTTTAGGGAGGAAACAATATGATATATTAATGTTGATGTTGTGCTTTAGGGAGGAAACAATATGATATATTAATGTTGATGCTGTGCTTTAGGGGGAAACAATATGATATATTAATGTTGATGTTGTGCTTTAGGGGGAAACGATATGATATATTAATGTTGATGCTGTGCTTTAGGGAGGAAACAATATGATATATTAATGTTGTGCTTTAGGGAGGAAACAATATGATATATTAATGTTGATGTTGTGCTTTAGGGAGGAAACAATATGATATATTAATGTTGATGTTGTGTTTTAGGGAGGAAACAATATGATATATTAATGTTGTGTTTTAGGGAGGAAACAATATGATATATTAATGTTGATGCTGTGTTTTAGGGAGGAAACAATATGATATATTAATGTTGATGCTGTGCTTTAGGGAGGAAACGACTATGATATATTAATGTTGATGCTGTGCTTTAGGGAGGAAACAATATGATATATTAATGTTGATGCTGTGCTTTAGGGAGGAAACGATATGATATATTAATGTTGTGTTTTAGGGAGGAAACAATATGATATATTAATGTTGATGCTGTGCTTTAGGGTGGAAACGATATGATATATTAATGTTGATGCTGTGTTTTAGGGAGGAAACAATATGATATATTAATGTTGATGCTGTGCTTTAGGGAGGAAACGACTATGATATATTAATGTTGATGCTGTGCTTTAGGGAGGAAACAATATGATATATTAATGTTGATGCTGTGCTTTAGGGAGGAAACGATATGATATATTAATGTTGTGTTTTAGGGAGGAAACAATATGATATATTAATGTTGATGCTGTGCTTTAGGGTGGAAACGATATGATATATTAATGTTGATGCTGTGTTTTAGGGAGGAAACAATATGATATATTAATGTTGTGTTTTAGGGAGGAAACAATATGATATATTAATGTTGTGCTTTAGGGAGGAAACGATATGATATATTAATGTTGTGTTTTAGGGAGGAAACAATATGATATATTAATGTTGATGTTGTGTTTTAGGGAGGAAACAATATGATATATTAATGTTGATGTTGTGTTTTAGGGAGGAAACAATATGATATATTAATGTTGTGCTTTAGGGAGGAAACGATATGATATATTAATGTTGTGTTTTAGGGAGGAAACAATATGATATATTAATGTTGTGCTTTAGGGAGGAAACGATATGATATATTAATGTTGTGTTTTAGGGAGGAAACAATATGATATATTAATGTTGATGTTGTGTTTTAGGGAGGAAACAATATGATATATTAATGTTGATGTTGTGTTTTAGGGAGGAAACAATATGATATATTAATGTTGTGTTTTAGGGAGGAAACAATATGATATATTAATGTTGATGTTGTGCTTTAGGGAGGAAACGATATGATATATTAATGTTGATGTTGTGCTTTAGGGAGGAAACAATATGATATATTAATGTTGATGTTGTGTTTTAGGGAGGAAACAATATGATATATTAATGTTGATGTTGTGTTTTAGGGAGGAAACAATATGATATATTAATGTTGTGTTTTAGGAGGAAACAATATGATATATTAATGTTGATGTTGTGCTTTAGGGAGGAAACGATATGATATATTAATGTTGATGTTGTGCTTTAGGGAGGAAACAATATGATATATTAATGTTGATGTTGTGCTTTAGGGAGGAAACAATATGATATATTAATGTTGATGTTGTGCTTTAGGAGGAAACGATATGATATATTAATGTTGATGTTGTGCTTTAGGGAGGAAACAATATGATATATTAATGTTGATGTTGTGCTTTAGGGAGGAAACGATATGATATATTAATGTTGATGTTGTGCTTTAGGGAGGAAACAATATGATATATTAATGTTGATGTTGTGTTTTAGGGAGGAAACAATATGATATATTAATGTTGTGTTTTAGGGAGGAAACAATATGATATATTAATGTTGATGTTGTGCTTTAGGGAGGAAACAATATGATATATTAATGTTGTGCTTTAGGGAGGAAACAATATGATATATTAATGTTGATGTTGTGTTTTAGGGAGGAAGCAATATGATATATTAATGTTGATGTTGTGTTTTAGGGAGGAAACAATATGATATATTAATGTTGATGTTGTGCTTTAGGGAGGAAACAATATGATATATTAATGTTGATGTTGTGTTTTAGGGAGGAAACAATATGATATATTAATGTTGTGTTTTAGGGAGGAAACAATATGATATATTAATGTTGATGTTGTGCTTTAGGGAGGAAACAATATGATATATTAATGTTGATGCTGTGCTTTAGGGAGGAAACAATATGATATATTAATGTTGATGTTGTGCTTTAGGGAGGAAACGATATGATATATTAATGTTGATGCTGTGTTTTAGGGAGGAAACAATATGATATATTAATGTTGATGTTGTGCTTTAGGGAGGAAACAATATGATATATTAATGTTGTGCTTTAGGGAGGAAACAATATGATATATTAATGTTGATGCTGTGTTTTAGGAGGAAACAATATGATATATTAATGTTGATGCTGTGTTTTAGGGAGGAAACAATATGATATATTAATGTTGATGCTGTGTTTTAGGGAGGAAACAATATGATATATTAATGTTGATGTTGTGCTTTAGGAGGAAACAATATGATATATTAATGTTGATGTTGTGTTTTAGGGAGGAAACAATATGATATATTAATGTTGATGTTGTGCTTTAGGGAGGAAACAATATGATATATTAATGTTGATGTTGTGCTTTAGGGAGGAAACAATATGATATATTAATGTTGATGTTGTGCTTTAGGGAGGAAACAATATGATATATTAATGTTGATGTTGTGCTTTAGGGAGGAAACAATATGATATATTAATGTTGATGCTGTGTTTTAGGGAGGAAACAATATGATATATTAATGTTGTGTTTTAGGGAGGAAACAATATGATATATTAATGTTGATGTTGTGCTTTAGGGAGGAAACAATATGATATATTAATGTTGATGCTGTGTTTTAGGGAGAAACAATATGATATATTAATGTTGTGTTTTAGGGAGGAAACAATATGATATATTAATGTTGATGTTGTGCTTTAGGGAGGAAACAATATGATATATTAATGTTGATGTTGTGTTTTAGGGGAGGAAACAATATGATATATTAATGTTGATGTTGTGCTTTAGGAGGAAACAATATGATATATTAATGTTGTGTTTTAGGGAGGAAACAATATGATATATTAATGTTGATGTTGTGTTTTAGGGAGGAAACAATATGATATATTAATGTTGTGTTTTAGGGAGGAAACAATATGATATATTAATGTTGATGTTGTGCTTTAGGGAGGAAACAATATGATATATTAATGTTGTGCTTTAGGGAGGAAACGACTATGATATATTAATGTTGATGTTGTGCTTTAGGGAGGAAACAATATGATATATTAATGCTGTGTTTTAGGGAGGAAACGATATGATATATTAATGTTGATGCTGTGCTTTAGGGAGGAAACAATATGATATATTAATGTTGTGCTTTAGGGAGGAAACAATATGATATATTAATGTTGATGTTGTGCTTTAGGGAGGAAACAATATGATATATTAATGTTGATGCTGTGCTTTAGGGAGGAAACAATATGATATATTAATGTTGATGTTGTGCTTTAGGGAGGAAACGATATGATATATTAATGTTGATGCTGTGCTTTAGGGAGGAAACAATATGATATATTAATGTTGTGCTTTAGGGAGGAAACAATATGATATATTAATGTTGATGTTGTGCTTTAGGGAGGAAACGATATGATATATTAATGTTGATGCTGTGCTTTAGGGAGGAAACAATATGATATATTAATGTTGTGCTTTAGGGAGGAAACAATATGATATATTAATGTTGATGTTGTGCTTTAGGGAGGAAACAATATGATATATTAATGTTGATGTTGTGTTTTAGGGAGGAAACAATATGATATATTAATGTTGTGTTTTAGGGAGGAAACAATATGATATATTAATGTTGATGCTGTGTTTTAGGGAGGAAACAATATGATATATTAATGTTGATGCTGTGCTTTAGGGAGGAAACGACTATGATATATTAATGTTGATGCTGTGCTTTAGGGAGGAAACAATATGATATATTAATGTTGATGCTGTGCTTTAGGGAGGAAACGATATGATATATTAATGTTGTGTTTTAGGGAGGAAACAATATGATATATTAATGTTGATGCTGTGCTTTAGGGTGGAAACGACTATGATATATTAATATTAATGTTGTGTTTTAGGGAGGAAACGACTATGAGATATTTGCAGATCCCAGAACCATCGGACATGAAGTCACCTGCCCTGAAGATACACAACGCATCTGTCAAGACCTGTTCTTCCACTGACACACAACAGGGATTAGATTTCTAAAGTGCCAAAGGGACAGCCTCTCTTCCTGCCCTACCATGTGATCAGGTGACCATTAGGGCTATTATGGAATTATGGGTAATGATTCATTGTCATGCACATGGCCACGTTTGTCATAGTTGTCATTTTTGATAACTTGAAAAAATGCATCTTTGAAAGTTGGCTTGGAGTGACCTAATGCATACAACACCGCTTTGGTGACACCTCTGTTTAGAAAACAAATGGTTTTGTCCGCTGGGAACTTTTTTATTATAAACCATTGTATGGTAGTTATGTTTTTCAATAAACACCTTAGAAAACATCTCTATATGCTGTGTGATTGGTGACATGTACCATTAAACCCAACCCAATACCATTACAAAACATTATACAGTGTGTTTGGGACCTTTACCATTGGAGACCATTAGAGACCATTAGAGACCATTAGAACTGCTGTAGCCTAATGGTTTTCTTGTTCGCCAGGAATGTTCTAACTAATCCAGACGTTTATTGAAGGGAATAAACCACACACAGGAGGGGCCGTTTCCTGGACACAGATTACGCCTAGGAGAACGACAAACTGATGTGCTTTCATAGAGGACTGGCTTGACTTGTGAGGATGTCCACACAATGTATTTTTATCATGAGCAAAAGCTATTGGTTTTCTACCCAAAGTTGCAAAGAAATTGTTTCATTTAATAAAAACAAGAGACCAGCGAAATGGATGAAATGGTGTGGCAGGAAACGCAGCATCGAGGGGGCAAAACCTGGTACTTTCACACTTATTTATGGTGGAAAATACTTCAATGGCTAATTTCTCTGAACAGGGGAAAAAGCACATCACCAAATTGACTGAGAATACATTACATCGTTTCACTGAACAGGGGAAAACGCACATCACCAAATTGGCTGAGAATACATTACATCGTTTCACTGAACAGGGGAAAAAGCACATCACCAAATTGACTGAGAATACATTGCATAGTAGAAAGAAACAATCCTCCAAGCCACAGCTTCATACCACTGGTCAAACATACAGTGAGGGAAAAAAGTATTTGATCCCCTGCTGATTTTGTACGTTTGCCCACTGACAAAGACATGATCAGTCTATAATTTTAATGGTAGGTTTATTTGAACAGTTAGAGACAGAATAACAACAAAAAAATCCAGAAAAACGCATGTCAAAAATGTTATAAATTGATTTGCATTTTAAATGAGGGAAATAAGTATTTGACCCCTCTGCAAAACATGACTTGGTCAGACGTTTCTTGTAGTTGGCCACCAGGTTTGCACACATCTCAGGAGGGTTTTTGTCCCATTCCTCTTTGCAGATCTTCTCCAAGTCATTAAGGTTTCGAGGCTGACGTTTGGCAACTCGAACCTGCAGCTCCTTCCACAGATTTTCTATGGGATTAAGGTCTGGAGACTAGCTAGGCCACTCCAGGACCTTAATGTGCTTCTTGAGCCACTCCTTTGTTGCCTTGGCCGTGTGTTTTGGGTCATTGTCATACTGGAATACCAATCCAAGACCCATTTTCAATGCCCTGGCTGAGGGAAGGAGGTTCTCACCCAAGATTTGACGGTACATGGCCCCATCCATCGTCCCTTTGATGCGGTGAAGTTGTCCTGTCCCCTTAGCAGGAAAACACCCCCAAAGCATAATGTTTCCACCTCCATGTTTGACAGTGGGGATGGTGTTCTTGGGGTCATAGGCAGCATTCCTCCTCCTCCAAACACGGCGAGTTGAGTTGATGACAAAGAGCTCCATTTTGGTCTCATCTGTCCACAACACTTTCACCCAGTTCTCCTCTGAATCATTCAGATGTTCATTGGCAAACTTCAGACGGGCCTGTACAGTGGGGAAAAAAGTATTTAGTCAGCCACCAATTGTGCAAGTTCTCCCACTTAAAAAGATGAGGCCTGTAATTTTCATCATAGATACACATCAACTATGACAAACAAATTGAGATTTTATTTCTCCAGAAAATCACATTGTAGGATTTTTTTATGAATTTATTTGCAAATTATGGTGGAAAATAAGTATTTGTTCACCTACAAACAAGCAAGATTTCTGGCTCTCACAGACCTGTAACTTCTTCTTTAAGAGGCTCCTCTGTCCTCCACTCGTTACCTGTATTAATGGCACCTGTTTGAACTTGTTATCAGTATAAAAGACACCTGTCCACAACCTCAAACAGTCACACTCCAAACTCCACTATGGCCAAGACCAAAGAGCTGTCAAAGGACACCAGAAACAAAATTGTAGACCTGCACCAGGCTGGGAAGACTGAATCTGCAATAGGTAAGCAGCTTGGTTTGAAGGAATCAACTGTGGGAGCAATTATTAGGAAATGGAAGACATACAAGACCACTGATAATCTCCCTCGACCTGGGGCTCCACGCAAGATCTCACCCTGTGGGGTCAAAATGATCACAAGAACGGTGAGCAAAAATCCCAGAGCCACACGGGGGGACCTAGTGAATGACCTGCAGAGAGCTGGGACCAAAGTAACAAAGCATACCATCAGTAACACACTACGCCGCCAGGGACTCAAATCCTGCAGTGCAAGACGTGTCCCCCTGCTTAAGCCAGTACATGTCCAGGCCCGTCTGAAGTTTGCTAGAGTGCATTTGGATGATCCAGAAGAGGATTGGGAAAATGTCATATGGTCAGATGAAACCAAAATAGAACTTTTTGGTAAAAACTCAACTCGCCGTGTTTGGAGGACAAAGAATGCTGAGTTGCATCCAAAGAACACCATACCTACTGTGAAGCATGGGGGGTGGAAACATCATGCTTTGGGGCTGTTTTTCTGCAAAGGGACCAGAACGACTGATCCGTATAAAGGAAAGAATGAATGGGGCCATGTATCGTGAGATTTTGAGTGAAAACCTCCTTCCATCAGCAAGGGCATTGAAGATGAAACGTGGCTGGGTCTTTCAGCATGACAATGATCCCAAACACACCGCCCGGCAACGAAGGAGTGGCTTCGTAAGAAGCATTTCAAGGTCCTGGAGTGCCCCTAGCCAGTCTCCAGATCTCAACCCCATAGAAAATCTTTGGAGGGAGTTGAAAGTCCGTGTTGCCCAGCGACAGCCCCAAAACATCACTGCTCTAGAGGAGATCTGCATGGAGGAATGGGCCAAAATACCAGCAACAGTGTGTGAAAACCTTGTGAAGACTTACAGAAAACGTTTGACCTGTGTCATTGCCAACAAAGGGTATATAACAAAGTATTGAGAAACTTTTGTTATTGACCAAATACTTATTTTCCACCATAATTTGCAAATAAATTCATAAAAATCCTACAATGTGATTTTCTGGATTTTTTTTTCTCATTTTGTCTGTCATAGTTGACGTGTACCTATGATGAAAATTACAGGCCTCTCTCATCTTTTTAAGTGGGAGAACTTTCACAATTGGTGGCTGACTAAATACTTTTTTTCCCCACTGTATAAAAAAATCATAATTTATACATATCGGGTCCGGGTGGGAGTAGTAGTACTAGTACAACTATTTGGACCCGTGAAGACCTGTACTGTAGTGTGCACATATAATTTATATCATTCAGTATGGCTGGATATGGATATATATACAGTGGGGGAAAAAAGTATTTAGTCAAATCAAATCAAATCAAATTTTATTGGTCACATGCGCCGAATACAACAGGTGCAGACATTACAGTGAAATGCTTACTTACAGCCCTTAACCAACAGTGCATTTATTTTTAATACAAAATTAAAATAAAACAACAACAAAAAAGTGTTGAGAAAAAAAAAGAGCAGAAGTAAAATAAAGTGACAGTAGGGAGGCTATATATACAGGGGGGGTACCGTTGCAGAGTCAATGTGCGGGGGCACCGGCTAGTTGAGGTAGTTGAGGTAATATGTACATGTGGGTAGATTAAAGTGACTATGCATAAATACTTAACAGAGTAGCAGCAGCGTAAAAAGGATGGGGTGGGGGGGCAGTGCAAATAGTCCGGGTAGCCATGATTAGCTGTTCAGGAGTCTTATGGCTTGGGGATAGAAGCTGTTGAGAAGTCTTTTGGACCTAGACTTGGCACTCCGGTACCACTTGGCGTGCGGTAGCAGAGAGAACAGTCTATGACTAGGGTGGCTGGAGTCTTTGACAATTTTGAGGGCCTTCCTCTGACACCGCCTGGTATAGAGGTCCTGGATGGCAGGAAGCTTTGCCCCAGTGATGTACTGGGCCGTACGCACTACCCTCTGTAGTGCCTTGCGGTCAGAGGCCAAGCAGTTGCCATACCAGGCGGTGATGCAACCAGTCAGGATGCTCTCGATGGTGCAGCTGTAGAATTTTTTTGAGGATCTGAGGACCCATGCCAAATCTTTTAGTCTCCTGAGGGGGGAATAGGCTTTGTCGTGCCCTCTTCACGACTGTCTTGGTGTGTTTGGACCATGATAGTTCGTTGGTGATGTGGACACCAAGGAACTTGAAGCTCTCAACCTGTTCCACTACAGCCCCGTCGATGAGAATGGGGGCGTGCTCAGTCCTCTTTTTTTTCCTGTAGTCCACAATCATCTCCTTTGTCTTGGTCACGTTGAGGGAGAGGTTGTTGTCCTGGCACCACACGGCCAGATCTCTGACCTCCTCCCTATAGGCTGTCTCATCGTTGTCGGTGATCAGGCCTACCACTGTTGTGTCGTCAGCAAACTTAATGATGGTGTTGGAGTCGTGCCTGGCCATGCAGTCATGGGTGAACAGAGAGTACAGGAGGGGACTGAGCACGCACTCCCTGAGGGGCCCCGTGTTGAGGATCAGTGTGGCAGATGTGTTGTTACCTACCCTTACCACCTGGGGGCGGCCCGTCCAGGAAGTCCAGGATCCAATTGCAGAGGGAGGTGTTTAGTCCCAAGATCCTTAGCTTAGTGATGAGCTTAGAGGGCACTATGGTGTTGAATGCTGAGCTGTAGTCAATGAATAGCATTCTCACGTAGGTGTTCCTCTTGTCCAGGTGGGAAAGGGCAGTGTGGAGTGCGATAGAGATTGCATCATCTGTGGATCTGTTGGGGCGGTATGCAAATTGGAGTGGGTCTAGGGTTTCTGGGATCAGCCACCAATTGTGCAAGTTCTCCCACTTAAAAAGATGAGAGAGGCCTGTAAATTTCATCATAGGTACACGTCAACTATGACAGACAAAATGAGAAAAAAAAATCACATTGTAGGATTTTTTATGAATTTATTTGCAAATTATGGTGGAAAATAAGTATTTGGTCAATATCAAAAGTTTCTCAATACTTTGTTATATACCCTTTGTTGGCAATGACACAGGTCAAACGTTTTCTGTAAGTCTTCACAAGGTTTTCACACACTGTTGCTGGTATTTTGGCCCATTCCTCCATGCAGATCTCCTCTAGAGCAGTGATGTTTTGGGGCTGTCGCTGGGCAACACGGACTTTCAACTCCCTCCAAAGATTTTCTATGGGGTTGAGATCTGGAGACTGGCTGAGGCCACTCCAGGACCTTGAAATGCTTCTTACGAAGCCACTCCTTCGTTGCCCGGGCGGTGTGTTTGGGATCATTGTCATGCTGAAAGACCCAGCCACGTTTCATATTCAATGCCCTTGCTGATGAAAGGAGGTTTTCACTCAAAATCTCACGATACATGGCCCCATTCATTCTTTCCTTTACACGGATCAGTCGTCCTGGTCCCTTTGCAGAAAAACAGCCCCAAAGCATGATGTTTCCACCCCCATGCTTCACATTAGGTATGGTGTTCTTTGAATGCA
Organism: Coregonus clupeaformis; assembly: GCF_020615455.1. Lineage (NCBI taxonomy): Eukaryota > Metazoa > Chordata > Actinopteri > Salmoniformes > Salmonidae > Coregonus > Coregonus clupeaformis. The sequence continues at coordinate 52,560 of NW_025534849.1, forward strand.
ACTCAGCATTCTTTGTCTTCCAAACACGACGAGTTGAGTTTTTACCAAAAAGTTATATTTTGGTTTCATCTGACCATATGACATTCTCCCAATCCTCTTCTGGATCATCCAAATGCACTCTAGCAAACTTCAGACGGGCCTGGACATGTACTGGCTTAAGCAGGGGGACACGTCTGGCACTGCAGGATTTGAGTCCCTGGCGGCGTAGGTGTTACTGATGGTAGGCTTTGTTACTTTGGTCCCAGCTTTCTGCAGGTCATTCACTAGGTCCCCCCGTGTGGTTCTGGGATTTTTGCTCACCGTTCTTGTGATCATTTTGACCCCACAGGGTGAGATCTTGCGTGGAGCCCCAGGTCGAGGGGAGATTATCAGTGGTCTTGTATGTCTTCCATTTCCTAATAATTGCTCCCACAGTTGATTTCTTCAAACCAAGCTGCTTACCAATTGCAGATGCAGTCTTCCCAGCCTGGTGCAGGTGTACAATTTTGTTTCTGGTGTCCTTTGACAGCTCTTTGGTCTTGGCCATAGTGGAGTTTGGAGTGTGACTGTTTGAGGTTGTGGACAGGTGTCTTTTATACTGATAACAAGTTCAAACAGGTGCCATTAATACAGGTAACAGTGGAGGACAGAGGAGCCTCTTAAAGAAGAAGTTACAGGTCTGTGAGAGCCAGAAATCTTGCTTGTTTGTAGGTGACCAAACACTTATTTTTCCACCATAATTTGCAAATAAATTCATTAAAATCCTACAATGTGATTTTCTGGATTTTTTTCCTCAATTTGTCTGTCATAGTTGACGTCTACCTATGATGAAAATTACAGGCCTTTCTCATCTTTTTAAGTGGGAGAACATGCACAGTTGGTGGCTGACTAAATACTATTTTTCCCCACTGTATAGACATCCTGAGATAGAGAAAATAAGATGTCCATATAGGCCTACAGTGGGGAGAACAAGTATTTGATACACTGCTGATTTTGCAGGTTTTCCTACTTACAAAGCATGTAGAGGTGTGTAATTTTTATCATAGGTACACTTCAACTGTGAGAGACGGAATCTAAAACAAAAAATCCAGAAAATCACATTGTATGATTTTAAGTACTTAATTTGCATTTTATTGCATGACATAAGTATTTGATACATCAGAAAAGCAGAACTTAATATTTGGTACGAAACCTTTGTTTGCAATTACAGAGATCATACGTTTCCTGTAGGTCTTGACCAGGTTTGCACACACTGCAGCAAGGATTTTGGCCCACTCAGACCTTCTCCAGATCCTTCAGGTTTCGGGGCTGTCGCTGGGCAATACGAACTTTCAGCTCCCTCCAAAGATTTTCCTATTGGGTTCCAGGTCTGGGACAGGCTAGGCCACTCCAGGACCTTGAGATGCTTCTTACGGAGCCACTCCTTAGTTGCCCTGGCTGTGTGTTTCGGGTCGTTGTCATGCTGGAAGACCTAGCCACGACCCATCTTCAATGACACAGGTCAAACGTTTTCTGTAAGTCTTCACAAGGTTTTCACACACTGTTGCTGGTATTTTGGCCCATTCCTCCCATGCAGATCTCCTCTAGGCATTGATGTTTTGGGGCCGTCGCTAGCAACACGGACTTTCAACTCCCTCCAAAGATTTTCTATGGGGTTGAGATCTGGAGACTGGCTGGCCACTCCAGGACCTTGAAACATGCTTCCTACGAAGCCACTCCTTCGTTGCCGAGGCGGTGTTTGGGATCATTGTCATGCTGAAAGACCCAGCCACGTTTCATCTTCAATGCCCTTGCTGATGGAAGGAGGTTTTCCTCAAAATCTCATGATACATGGCCCCATTCATTCTTTCCTTTCACGGATCAGTCGTCCTGGTCCCATTGCAGAAAAACAGCCCCAAAGCATGATGTTTCCACCCCCATGCTTCCACAGTAGGTATGGTGTTCTTTGGATGCAACTCCAGCATTCTTTGTCCTCCAAACACGCGAGTTGAGTTTTTACCAAAAAAAGTTCTATTTTGGTTTCATCTGACCATATGACATTCTCCCAATCCTCTCTGGATCATCCAAATGCACTCTAGCAAACTTCAGACGGGCCTGGACATGTACTGGCTTAAGCAGGGGACACATCTGGCACTGCAGGATTTGAGTCCCTGGCGCAGTGTGTTACTGATGGTAGGCTTTGTTAATTTGGTCCCAGCTCTCTGCAGGTCATTCACTAGGTGATCATTTTGACCCCACAGGGGTGAGATCTTGCGCGTGGAGCCCAGATCGAGGGAGATTATCAGTGGTCTTGTATGTCTTCCATTTCTAATAATTGCTCCCACAGGGTTGATTTTTCAAACCAAGCTGCTTACCTTTGCAGATTCAGTCTTTCCAGCCTGGTGCAGGTGTACAATTTTGTTTCTGGTGTCCGTTGACAGCTCTTTGGTCTTGGCCATAGTGGAGTTTGGAGTGTGACTGTTTGAGGTTGTGGACAGGTGTCTTTTATACTGATAACAAGTTCAAACAGGTGCCATTAATACAGGTAACAGTGGAGGACAGAGGAGCCTCTTAAAGAAGAAGTTACAGGTCTGTGAGAGCCAGAAATCTTGCTTGTTTGTAGGTGACCAAATACTTATTTTCCACCATAATTTCCAAATAAATTCATAACAAATCCTACAATGTGATTTTCTTGAAAAAAATTCTCAATTTGTCTGTCATAGTTGACGTGTACCTATGATGAAAATTACAGGCCTCTCATCTTTTTAAGTGGGAGAACTTGCACAATTGGTGGCTGACTAAATACTTTTTTCCCCCCACTGTATATCTGAAAATATGTGGATTCGTTCATACCTGAGTATAACGGCTTGGATCAGTCAGCATGTTGACACATACCCAAATACTGTATGTAAGCAGGGAAACATCTCATCCCAGATGTCTCCCAGGACTCGTACAGCAGCAGGGAGATGCAGGGAAACATCTCATCCCAGATGTCTCCCAGGACTCGTACAGTAGCAGGAGATGCAGGGAAACATCTCATCCCAGATATCTCCCAGGACTCGTACAGTAGCAGGAGATGCAGGGAAACATCTCATCCCAGATATCTCCCAGGACTCGTACAGCAGCGGAGATGCAGGGAAACATCTCATCCCAGATATCTCCCAGGACTCGTACAGCAGCAGGGAGATGCAGGAAATATCTCATCCCAGATATCTCCCAGGACTCGTACAGTAGCAGGAGATGCAGGGAAACATCTCATCCCAGATATCTCCCAGGACTCGTACAGCAGCAGGGGAGATGCGGGAAACATCTCATCCCAGATGTCTCCCAGGACTGCGTACAGCAGCAGGGAGATTTTGAGGTCTGGATTGGATGCATGTAGAAACTGTCCCATTACAGAGAATATCCTAGCTCCATATGAAATGAAGGACATGCATATCTGGAGCACGTCTCTACTTATATCTAATGAAAGATTGACCATTTTGGCCCAGTGCTGCAGCTACCTCTTGGTGCTGGGCTGTGTGTCTCTCTCGGGTACTCTGCCCAGTGCTGCAGCTACCTCCCTTGGTGCTGGGCTGTGTGTTCTCTCGGGTACTCTGCCCAGTGCTGCAGCTACCTCCTCTTGGTGCTGGGCGTTGTGTTCTCTCGGGTACTCTGCCCAGTGCTGCAGCTACCTCCTTGGTGCTGGGCTGTGTGTTCTCTCGGGTACTCTGCCCAGTGCTGCAGCTACCTCCTTGGTGCTGGGCTGTGTTCTCTCAGGTACTCTGCCCAGTGCTGCAGCTACCTCCTGGTGCTGGGCTGTGTGTTCTCTCAGGTACTCTGCCCAGTGCTGCAGCTACCTCCTTGGTGCTGGGCCGTGTGTTCTCTCGGGTACTCTGCCCAGTGCTGCAGCCACCTCCCTTGGTGCTGGGCTGTGTGTTCTCTCGGGTACTCTGCCCAGTGCTGCAGCTACCTCCTTGGTGCTGGGCTGTGTGTTCTCTCGGGTACTCTGCCCCAGTGCTGCAGCTACCTCCTTGGTGCTGGGCTGTGTGTTCTCTCGGGTACTCTGCCCAGTGCTGCAGCTACCTCCTTTGGTGCTGGGCTGTGTGTTCTCTCGGGTACTCTGCCCAGTGCCGCAGCTACCTCCTTGGTGCTGGGCTGTGTGTTCTCTCGGGTACTCTGGCCAGTGCTGCAGCTACCTCCTTGGTGCTGGGCTGTGTGTTCTCTCGGTACTCTGCCCAGTGCCTGCAGCTACCTCCTTGGTGCTGGGCTGGTGTTCTCTCTGGGTACTCTGCCCAGTGCGCAGCTACCTCCTTGGTGCTGGGCTGTGTGTTCTCTCAGGTACTCTGGCCAGTGCTGCAGCTACCTTCCTTGGTGCTGGGCTGTGTGTCTCTCGGTACTCTGCCCAGTGCTGCAGCTACCTCCTTGGTGCTGGGCTGTGTGTTCTCTCGGTACTCTGCCCAGTGCTGCAGCTACCTCCTTGGTGCTACTGTTTGTTTTCTCTCTGGTACTCTGCCCAGTGCTGCAGCTACCTCCTTGGTGCTGGGCTGTGTGTTCCCTCGGGTACTCTGCCCAGTGCTGCAGCTACCTCCTTGGTGCTGGGCTGTGTGTGTTCTCTCGGTACTCTGGCCAGTGCTGCAGCTACCTCCTTGGTGCTGGGCTGTTGTGTTCTCTCAGGTACTCTGCCCAGTGCTGCAGCTACCTCCTTGGTGCTGGGCTGTGTGTTCTCTCGGGCAGCTCTGCCCAGTGCTGCAGCTACCTCCTTGGTGCTGGGCTGTGTGTTCTCTCGGGTACTCTGCCCAGTGCCGCAGCTACCTCCTTGGTGCTGGGCTGTGTGTTCTCTCTGGTACTCTGCCCAGTGCTGCAGCCTACCTCCTTGGTGCTGGGCTGTGTGTTCTCTCGGGTACTCTGCCCAGTGCTGCAGCTACCTCCTCTGGTGCTGGGCTGTGTGTTCTCTCGAGTACTCTGGCCAGTGCTGCAGCTACCTCCTTGGTGCTGGGCTGTGTGTTCTCTCAGGTACTCTGCCCAGTGCTGCAGCTACCTCCTTGGTGCTGGGCTGTGTGTTCTCTCAGGTACTCTGCCCAGTGCTGCAGCTACCTCCTTGGTGCTGGGCTGTGTGTTCTCTCGGGTACTCTGCCCAGTGCTGCAGCTACCTCCCTTGGTGCTGGGCTGTGTGTTCTCTCGGGTACTCTGGCCAGTGCTGCAGCTACCTCCTTGGTGCTGGGGCTGTGTTTCTCTCGGGTACTCTGCCCAGTGCTGCAGCTACCTCCTTGGTGCTGGGCTGTGTGTTCTCTCAGGTACTCTGCCCAGTGCTGCAGCTACCTCCTTGGTGCTGGGCTGTGTGTTCTCTCAGGTACTCTGCCCAGGGCTGCAGCTGAGTGAAGTCGCAGCAACACTGCCTGGCTGGGGGCTGTGTGCACTGAGTGAAGTGCTGAGTGAAACATTCATTTTTAAAAGCGCTATGCACAGACATAAAAGTTAGTCTAATTTACTTGAAATTAAAGTCTACTGAAGTGAGACTTTGTCCTTGTGTTTCTTGGCTATTTACATTGTTCTGTTACCAAGCTAGGTTGTTTTTCAATGTTTTGAGTTTCAACTGCCAGGGAAGAGAAGACGACACCGCTACTGGTCAGACTCCATCTCACAGGCGCAAACATGACGAGTCGTTACCACGGTAATCTCCCGCCCTTAAAGGGGAAGCTGAATATTTTTGTCTCATCTGTGATATTTTGGTTAAAAGACTCAGGTCACAAAAAATGAAATGAAATTAAACAATATACCACATTACTTTTTACTAGTAATACATTTATTGTTAAAGAAACATTACAAAGCATGATCACATTACAAATCTGCCACAGTGGCTGGTGGACCAAAAAGTTAGTTTCAGGCCCTGATTACAGATCATCACATTAGATAACTCTACAGTTAACCCTACCCCTCTTCATCCACTGGCTGTATCATCACATTAGATAACTCTACAGTTAACCCCACCCCTCTTCATCCACTGGCTGTATCATCACATTAGATAACTCTACAGTTAACCCTACCCCTCTTCATCCACTGGCTGTATCATCACATTAGATAACTCTACAGTTAACCCCACCCCTCTTCATCCACTGGCTGTATCATCACATTAGATAACTCTACAGTTAACCCTACCCCTCTTCATCCACTGGCTGTATCATCACATTAGATAACTCTACAGTTAACCCTACCCCTCTTCATCCACTGGCTGTATCATCACATTAGATAACTCTACAGTTAACCCTACCCCTCTTCATCCACTGGCTGTATCATCACATTAGATAACTCTACAGTTAATCCTAACCCTCTTCATCCACTGGCTGTATCATCACATTAGATAACTCTACAGTTAACCCTACCCCTCTTCATCCACTGGCTGTATCATCACATTAGATAACTCTACAGTTAACCCTACCCCCTCTTCATCCACTGGCTGTATCGTCACATTAGATAACTCTACAGTTAATCCTAACCTCTTCATCCACTGGCTGTATCATCACATTAGATAACTCTACAGTTAACCCTACCCCTCTTCATCCACTGGCTAACTATCATCATTAGATAACTCTACAGTTAACCCTAACCCTCTTCATCCACTGGCTGTATCATCACATTAGATAACTCTACAGTTAACCCCTACCCCTCTTCATCCACTGGCTGTATCATCACATTAGATAACTCTACAGTTAACCCTACCCCTCTTCATCCACTGGCTGTATCATCACATTAGATAACTCTACAGTTAACCCTACCCCTCTTCATCCACTGGCTGTATCATCACATTAGATAACTCTACAAAGTTAACCTACCCTCTTCATCCACTGGCTGTATCATCACATTAGATAACTCTACAGTTAACCCTACCCCTCTTCATCCACTGGCTGTATCATCACATTAGATAACTCTACAGTTAACCCTACCCCTCTTCATCCACTGGCTGTATCATCACATTAGATAACTCTACAGTTAACCCCTACCCCTCTTCATCCACTGGCTGTATCATCACATTAGATAACTCTACAGTTAACCCTACCCCTCTTCATCCACTGGCTGTAGCATCACATTAGATAACTCTACAGTTAACCCCACCCCTCTTCATCCACTGGCTGTATCATCACATATCATCACATTAGATAACTCCACAGTGGAAAAACAAACTTTATAAAAATGATCCCTTTGTCTATTTCCAAGAATTCATCTCAAATGATTTTTATCAAAGATTCAAATATTACAGACTGAAATCCATTAGAGACTGTTCAGAAATTATTTCCATAGAAACTGGTTGAAAAGTGCATCAGTTAGTTAAGACGGTTCCCTATTGGAGTACAGTAAACATCTTCATCATCCCATCACCTTCCTCATCTTCACCATGGTTCCCTGAGTGTGTGTCTGGGAGGAAAGTCATAACACCTTAGAGAAGGTGTGTTTGTGTGTTACACCTTTGAGAAGGCTGTCAGCAGGGGCTCAGCAGCTAGAACTAAGAGAACGCCATACCCAGGATGAGTGAAGTTACACCAACCCTGAGGAGGAGAGAGGAGGGGTTATTTAAGCAATAAGGCCGAGGGGTGGGTATAATGGCTAAGGGCTGTTCTTAGACTGAGCCCTTAGCCGTGGGTGGATATGGGCCATTAGTCTCTAACATGTTTCTATAGGTCTCTCTAACATGTTTCTATAGGTCTACTCTAACATGTTTCTATAGGTCTCTCTAACATGTTTCTAGGTCTCTCTAACATGTTTCTATAGGTCTCTCTAACATGTTTCTATAGGTCTCTCTAACATGTTTATATAGGTCTCTGGCATGTTTCTATAGGTCTCTAACATGTTTCTATAGGTCTCTCTAACATGTTTCTATGGGTCTCTACACATGTCTCTATAGGTCTCAACATGTTTCTATAGGTCTCTAACATGTTTCATAGGTCTCTAACAGTGTTTCATAGGTCTCTAAAAAATTTCTACAGGTCCTCTCTAACATGTTTCTATAGGTCTCTCTAACAGTGTTTCTATAGGTCTCTCTAACATGTTTCTATAGGTCTCTAACATGTTTCTATAGGTCTCTAACATGTTTCTATAGGTATCTCTAACATGTTTCTATAGGTCTCTCTAACATGTTTCTATAGGTCTCAAAAAATTTTCTATAGGTCTCTCTAACATGTTTCTATAGGTCTCTCTAACATGTTTCTATAGGTCTCTAACATGTTTCTATAGGTCTCTAACATGTTTCTATAGGTATCTCTAACATGTTTCTATAGGTCTCTCTAACATGTTTCTATGGGTCTCTCTGAACATGTTTCTAGGTCTCCTAACATGTTTCTATAGGTCTCTAACATGTTTCTATAGGTCTCTCTAACATGTTTCTCATAGGTTCTCTCTAACATGTTTCTATAGGTCTCTCTAACATGTTTCTATAGGTCTCTCTAACATGTTTCTATAGGTCTCTCTAACATGTTTCATAGGTCTCTCTAACATGTTTCTATAGGTCTCTCTAACATGTTTCTATAGGTCTCTAACATGTTTCCATAGGTCTCTCTAACATGTTTTCGAGTAGGTCTCTCTAACATGTTTCTATAGGTCTCTCCTAACATGTTTCTATGGGTCTCTCTAACTCATGTTTCTATAGGTCTCTCTAACATGTTTCTATAGGTCTCTCTAACATGTTTCTATAGGTCTCTCTAACATGTTTCTGTGGGTCTCTAACATGTTTCTATAGGTCTCTCTAACACATGTTTATATAGGTCTCTCTAACATGTTTTCTGGGTCTCTAACATTGTTTCTATAGGTCTCTCTAACATGTTTCTATACGGTCTCTCTAACATGTTTCTATAGGTCTCTCTAACATGTTTCTATAGGTCTCTCTAACATGTTTATATAGGTCTCTCTAACATGTTTCTATAGGTCTCTAACATGTTTCTATAGGTCTCTAACATGTTTCTATAGGTGGTCTCTAACATGTTTCCATAGGTCTCTCTAACATGTTTCTATAGGTCTCTCTAACATGTTTCTGTAGGTCTCTCTAACATGTTTCTATAGGTCTCTCTAACATGTTTCTATGGTTCTCTAACATGTTTCCATAGGTCTCTCTAACATGTTTCTATAGGTCTCTCTAACATGTTTCCATAGGTCTCTCTAATATGTTTCTATGGGTCCTCTAACATGTTTCTTAGGTCTCTCTAACCATGTTTCTATAGGGTCTCTCTAACATGTTTCTATAGGTCTCTCTAACATGTTTCCATAGGGTCTCTCTAACATGTTTCTATAGTCTCTCTAACATGTTCCAGGTCTCTAACATGTTTCTATAGGTCTCTTAACATGTTTCTATAGGTCTCTCTAACATGTTTCTATAGGTCTCTCCTAACATGTTTCTATAGGTCTCTCTAACATGTTTCTATAGGTCTCTCTAACATGTTTCTATAGGTCTCTTTAACATGTTTGCTAGGGTCTCTCTAAATGTTTCTATAGTCTCTCTAACATGTTTCCATAGGTCTCTCTAACATGTTTCTATAGGTCTCTCTAACATGTTTCTATAGGTCTCTCTAACATGTTTATATAGGTCTCTAACATGTTTCTATAGGTCTCTAACATGTTTTCTATAGGTCTCTCTAACATGTTTCTATAGGTCTCTCTAACATGTTTCTATAGGTCTCTAACATGTTTCTATAGGTATCTCTAACATGTTTCTATAGGTATCTCTAACATGTTTCTATAGGTCTCTAACATGTCTCTATAGGTCTCTAACATGTTTCTATAGGTCTCTAACATGTTTCTATAGGTATCTCTAACATGTTTCTATAGGTCTCTAAAAAATTTCTATAGGTCTCTCTAACATGTTTCTATAGGTCTCTCTAACATGTTTCTATAGGTCTCTAACATGTTTCTATAGGTCTCTAACATGTTTCTATAGGTATCTCTAACATGTTTCTATAGGTCTCTCTAACATGTTTCTATAGGTCTCTAAAAATTTTCTATAGGTCTCTCTAACATGTTTCTATAGGTCTCTCTAACATGTTTCTATAGGTCTCTAACATGTTTCTATAGGTCTCTAACATGTTTCTATAGGTATCTCTAACATGTTTCTATAGGTCTCTCTAACATGTTTCTATAGGTCTCTCTAACATGTTTCTATAGGTCTCTAACATGTTTCTATAGGTCTCTAACATGTTTCTATAGGTCTCTAACATGTTTCCATAGGTCTCTCTAACATGTTTCTATAGGTCTCTCTAACATGTTTCTATGAGTCTCTCTAACATGTTTCAGGTCTCTCTAACATGTTTCCTATTAGGTCTCTCTAACATGTTTCTATAGGTCTCTCTAACATGTTTCTATAGAGTCTCTCTAACATGTTTCTATAGGTCTCTCAACATGTTTCTATAGGTCTCTCTAACATGTTTCTATAGGTCTCTCTAACATGTTTCTATAGGTCTCTCTAACATGTTTCTATAAGTCTCTCTAACATGTTTCTATAGGTCTCTCTAACATGTTTCATAGGTCTCTCTAACATGTTTCTATAGGTCTCTCTAACATGTTTCTATAGGTCTCTCTAACATGTTTCTATAGGTCTCTCTAACATGTTTCTATAGGTCTCTCTAACATGTTTCTATAGGTCTCTCAACATGTTTCTATAGGTCTCTCTAACATGTTTCCATAGGTCTCTCTAACATGTTTCTATAGGTTCTCTCTAACATGTTTCTATAGAGTCTCTCTAACATGTTTCTATAGGTCTCTCTAACATGTTTCTATAGGTCTCTCTAACATGTTTCCATGGGGTCTCTCTAACATGTTTCTATAGGTCTCTCTAACATGTTTCCATAGGTCTCTCTAACATGTTTCTATAGGTCTCTCTAACATGTTTCCATAGGTCTCTCTAACATGTTTCTATAGGTCTCTAACATGTTCTATAGGTCTCTCTAACATGTTTCTATAGGTCTCTCTCTAACATGTTTCTATAGGTCTCTCTAACATGTTTCTATAGGTCTCTCTAACATGTTTCTATAGGTCTCTCTAACATGTTTCTATAGGTCTCTTTAAAATGTTTCTATATGTTTGCTTTAACCCTTTGATGCGTACCAACAAACGGGTGTGATCGTTCTATAGTGGTCCCTGCAGAGTAAGCTCAAACCGGTGTGATTAGAACGCTTATTTAGAACGTCCAGTTTCTATTGACTGAACAGTCAGCGTTTGAGCTGGCAACAGTTTTTTCCACAGAAACATTTTGCACAAACAGTCCTTACAACGTTATGTCCTGAATGTGACCAGTTTATTTTTGGATGCAATGTTCAGACATTCACAGAAGTGGCGACAGCATAACTCAATCATCCGAACCGGGAAAATGTAGGCTACATTAGTCCTAGCGCAAACTGAGGAAAGATTAACCTAACACAAGCGGTCATATTTAGTTAGGTCATATTTAGTTAACTCTCGGCTGACAGAAACCATAATATGAATTAGTTAATAGAAATTACTATTTACAATTCATCACATCACGGTGGGCTCTACCATTGATTGAAATAATTGGGTAGTTTTGTGCAAGCGCCATGTTTTGTTTTTGGGGTCAACCAAAGATATTAAGAGAGACAAGATGAGTTTGGTCTGTTTGCAGTTTGCATGTTGACGGGGGTGTGTCGTCTACCATCATTCACTTCAAAGAAGAGTGAACCATCCCTCAACTCAATTTCTGTTATAACATCTTTGGTCCGACAGGCGTTTTTGACACCCAGAATGCATTGTATAATTCAGGAATTGCATGATTTGTCACCAGTACTAGGGGCGGCAGGTAGCTTAGTGGTTAAGAGCGTTGTGCCTGTAACCGGATCGCTGGTTCTAATCCCGAGCGACTAGGTGAAAAATCTGTCTGTGCCCTTGAGCAAGGCACTTAACCCTAATTGCTCCTGTAAGTAGCTCTGGATAAGAGCGTCTCTAAATGAGACTAAAATGTAAACGTAAATGTAAAAAACGTGAATAAAACAGTAAATACATGATGCTCCATGCACATACGCTACGCTACAGTAGAAACTTTGATTGGGCGCATTAACGTCCCAAAGTTATTATCTATAAGGAAAACAACAAAAGGCAAAGCAGCGTCGGACAGAAAACGTGTCGGTGGGGGAAAGAGTTTGTGCTCGACAGCTCTTGAAACACAAAAAGCTGGAAATCACAAGGAATGGGTTAGGGTTAGAGGGAGCTGGTTTTCCAACCCTCTGCATCTTTATAACGGACGATACACACATACCCTCTAACCCTAACCCTAACCCCAACCCTCTGGGTCTTTATAACGGACGATACACACATACCCTCTAACCCTAACCCTAACCCCAACCCTCTGGGTCTTTATAACGGACGATACACACATACCCTCTAACCCTAACCCTAACCCCAACCCTCTGGGTCTTTATAACGGACGATACACACATACCCTCTAACCCTAACCCTAACCCCAACCCTCTGCATCTTTATAACGAGCCGAATACACACATACCCTCTAACCCTAACCCCAACCCTCTGCATCTTTATAACGGACGATACACACCTCTACCTAACTCTAACCCTAACCCCAACCCTCTGGGTCTTTCTTAGCAGACTGAACACACATACCCTCTAACCCCTAACTCCCTAACCCCAACCTCTGCATCTTTATAACGGACGATACACACATACCCTCTAACCCTAACCCTAACCCCAACCCTCTGCATCTTCCTATGGATAATACACATACCCAACTCTAACCCCTAACCTCTCGTCTTTATAAGACATACACATACCCTCCCCTAACTACCCCAACCCTCTGCATCTTTATAGCGGACGTACACACATACCCTCTAACTCTAACCCCTAACCCTCTGCGTCTCTTATAACAGACGATACACACACCCTCTAACCCCTAACCCTAACCCTCTGCGTCTTTATAACGGACCGATACACATACACCTCTAACCCCTAACCCTCTGAGTCTTTATAACAGACATACACACAACCCTCTAACCCTAACCCTAACCCCAACCCTCTGGGTCTTTATAACAGACGATACACATACCCTCTAACTCCTAACCTAACCCCAACCCTCTGCATCTTTATAACGGACGATACACACATACCCTCTAACCCTAACCCTAACCCTAACCCCAACCCTCTGCATCTTTATAACGGACGATACACACATACCCTCTAAACCCTAACCCTAACCTCTTCGTCTTTCCTAGTGGACGTATACACATACCCTCTAACCTAACCCCTAACCCCAACTTCCTCTGGGTCTTTATAACAGACGATAACACATACCCTCCAACCCTAACCCTAACTCCTAACCCCAACCCTCTGGGTCTTTATAACGGACGATACACACATACCCTCTAACCCTAACCCTAACCCTCTGCATCTTTATAACGGACGATACACACATACCCTCTAACCCTAACCCTAACCCTCTGGGTCTTTATAACGGACGATACACACATACCCTCTAACCCTAACCCCAACCCTCTGGGTCTTTATAACAGACGATACACACATACCCTCTAACCCTAACCCTAACCCCAACCCTCTGGGTCTTTATAACAGACGATACACACATACCCTCTAACCCTAACCCTAACCCTCTGGGTCTTTATAACAGACGATACACACACTACCCTCTAACTCTAACCCTAACCCTCTGGGTCTTTATAACGGACAGATACACATACGCTCTAACCTAACCCAACCCCAGCCCTCTGGGTCTTTATAACGGACGGTACACACATGCCCTCTAACCCTAACTACCTAACCCTAACCCTCTGGGTCTTTATAACGGACGATACACACACCTCTAACCTAACCCCAACCCTCTGCATCTTTGCTACAACCCGATACACACATACCCTCTAACCCTAACCCTAACCTAACCCTAACCCTCTGGGTCTTTATAACAGACGATACACACATACCCTCTAACCCTAACCCTAACCCTAACCCTCTGGGTCTTTATAACAGACGATACACACATACCCTCTAACCCTAACCCTAACCCCAACCCTCTGGGTCTTTATAACGGACGATACACACATACCCTCTAACCTAACTCCACCCTAACCTCTGCGTCTTTATAACGGACGATACACACATACCCTCTAACCCTAACCCTAACCCCAACCCTCTGGGTCTTTATAACGGACGATACACACATACCCTCTAACCCTAACCCCCCTAACCCCAACCCTCTGGGTCTTTATAACGGACGATACACACATACCCTCTAACCCTAACCCTAACCCCAACCCTCTGGGTCTTTATAACAGACGATACACACATACCCTCTAACCCTAACCCTAACCCTAACCCCAACCCTCTGGGTCTTTATAACGGACGATACACACATACCCTCTAACCCTAACCCTAACCCTAACCCCAACCCTCTGCGTCTTTATAACGGACGATACACACATACCCTCTTGCTCCTAATGTTCCCCTCTTCCCCTTTCCAAACGAAACACTGGGGAGGGGCTATCATCCAACTGAGAAGTTTGTCTGGTTCAGCAAAGCCTCAAACATAAATTGTCCGCAACAGTGAAATGGGCTCCTTCTATGTGAATGAATGAGGAGGCGGAACACAACTCAATTCAAACAGTTGTTAGAAAACAAGTTGAAATATAGCCTATAGATAATTAGCAGGCAGCGTGTCTTGGTTCGAGGGCAGCGCGGGTTAACCCTCCTGTAAATGTCTTGGTTCGAGGGCAGCGTGGGTTAACCCTCCTTACAATGTGCTTGGTTCGAGGCGCGGGGGTTTCCCTCCTGTAAATGTCTTGGTTCGAGGGCAGTGGCAGGTTAACCCTCCCGTAAAGCGTCTTGGTTCGAGGCAAGCCGGATTTAACCCTCCTGTAAATGTCTTGGTTCGAGGGCAGCGCGGGCTAACCCTCCTGTAAATGTCTTGTTACAGCGGCTTGGGTTAACCCTCCTGTAAATGTCTTGGTTCGAGGGCAGCGCGGGTTAACCCTCCTGTAAATGTCTTGGTTCGAGGGCAGCGCGGGTTAACCCTCCTGTAAATGTCTTGGTTCGAGGGCAGCGCGGGTTAACCCTCCTGTAAATGTCTTGGTTCGAGGGGCAGGGCTTGGGTTAACCCTCCCTGCTAAATGTCTTGGTTCGAGGGAGCGGCGGGTTTAACCCTCCTGTAAATGTCTTGGTTCGAGGGCAGGCGGTTCCCTCCTGTAAATGTCTTGGTTCGGGGGCAGCGGGTTTCCCTCTGTAAATGTCTTGGTTCGGGGCAGCGGGTTAACCCTCCCGTAAATGTCTTGGTTGACAGCCGGGCTAACCCTCCTGTAAATGTCTTGGTTCGAGACATGCGCAGCCTAACCCTCCTGTACCAAATGTCTTGGTTGAGGGCAGCGCGGGTTAGCCCTCCCTGTAAATATCTTGGATTAGGAGCAGCGCAGTTTAACCCTCCTGTTGAGTAACAATCACATTTTGGAACAGCGGGTGCATTCTGACATCACACTCATACAAAATCTCATGCTGGGCGGCCGTTAGAGATATTTGAAACTCACCAGCGTGAAAAAAAGTTAATATGTTTCTATAGGTTGCTTTGGTAATATAATATATATATATATATATATATATATATATATATATATATATATATATATATATATATATATATATATATATATATATATAGTAACACTTTCCATGGCAAAAAATATGTTTTAATAGAATGGTCACCTACCTTAGCCTCCTTAAAAACCCACGACTCCCAAAGTGCTGCAATCAGACCAGGACCCTACACACACACAGTTAATATAGTACTGCTGTATTAATATAGTACTGTAGTATTATTATAGTACTACCGTAGTACTGCTGTAGTATCAATATAGTACTGCTGTATTAATATAGTGCTGTAGTATTATTATAGTACTACCGTAGTACTGCTGTAGTATCAATATAGTACTGCTGCAGTATTAATATAGTACTGATGTATTATTAATATATTACTGCTGTAGAATCAATATAGTACTGCTGTAGTATCAATATAGTACTGATGCAGTATTAATATAGTACTGATGTAGTATTAATATAGTACTGCTGTAGAATCAATATAGTACTGATATAGTATTAATACTCACAGTGGTTATTATGGGGAAACTGACCACAGCACTCAGGTAGGTGTTGGCCAGAAACCAGCAGCAGGTAGCAACACCCCACATCACCCCAGAGACGAAGCCTGGAAGAACAGACAGACAGACAGACACAGTGTAAATAACCCTACAACCTAACCAGGCAGTATAGATCAAGTCTGGGAGTGGATGTGTGTGTCTGTACCAGGTAGTATAACTCCAGGGTAGACTCTAGGTGTGGTAGTATAACTCCAGGGTAGACTCTAGGTGTGGTAGTATAGCTCCAGGGTAGACTCTAGGTGGTGGTAGTATAACTCCAGGAGTAGACTCTAGGTGTGGTAGTATAACTCCAGGAGTAGACTACTAGGTGTGTACCAGGTAGATAACTCCAGGAGTAGACTCTGGTGTGGTAGTATAACTCAGGGTAGACTCTGTGTGTACCAGGTAGTATAACTCCAGGGGTAGACTCTGGGTGTGGTAGTATACCTCCAGGGTAACTCTAGGGTGTACCAGGTAGTATAACTCCAGGGTGACTCTGGGTGGTGTATAACTCCAGTAGACTCTGGTGTGGTAGTAAACTCCAGAATCTGGGTGTAGTAGTATAACTCAGGTAGACTCTGGGGTGTGGTGTATAACTCTCAGGGTGGACTCTAGGTGTGGTAGTATAACTCAGGACTCTAGGTGTGGTAGTATACTCAGTAGACTCTAGGTGTGGTATATAACTCCAGTAGACTCTGTGTGGTGTATAACTCCAGGAGTAGACTCTAGGTGTTTACCAGGTAGTATAACTCCAGGGTGGACTCTAGAGTGTGGATATAACTCCAGGTAACTCTAGGTGTGGTAGTATAACTCCAGGGTAACTCTGGGTGTGTACCAGGTAGTATAACTCCAGGTAGACTCTAGGTGTGGTAGTATAACTCCAGGGTAGACTCTGGGGTGTGTACCAGGTAGTATAACTCCAGGTAGACTCTAGGTGTGGTAGTATAACTCCAGGGTAGACTCTGGGTGGTAGTATAACTCCAGGGTAGACTCTGGGTGTGTACCAGGTATATAACTCAGGAGTAACTCTGGGTGTTTACCAGGAAGTATAACTCCAGGGTAGACTCTGGGTGTTGTAGTATAACTCCAGGGTGACTCTAGGTGTGTACCAGGTAGTATAACTCCAGGGTAGACTCTAGGTGTGGTAGTATAACTCCAGGGTAGACTCTAGGTGTGGTAGTATAACTCCAGGGTAGACTCTAGGTGTGGTAGTATAACTCCAGGAGTAGACTCTGGGTGTGGTAGTATAACTCCCAGGAGTAGACTCTAGTGTGGTAGTATAACTCCAGGGTAGACTCTAGGTGTGGTAGTATACCTCCAGGGTAGACTCTAGTGTGGTAGTATAACTCAGGAGTAGACTCTAGGTGTGGTATATAACTCCAGGTAACTCTAGGTGTGGTATATAACTCCATAACTCTAGGTGTGTAGTATACCAGAGACTTAGGTGTGGTATATAACTCCAGGCTAGACTCTAGGTGTGGTAGTATAACTCCAGGTAGACTCTGGGTGTGGTAGTATAACTCAGGGTAGACTCTAGTGTGGTAGTATAACTCCAGGGTAGACTCTAGGTGTGGTAGTATAACTCCAGGTAGACTCTAGGTGTGGTAGTATAACTCCAGGTAGACTCTAGGTGTTTTACCAGGTAGTATAGCTCCAGGGTAGATCTCTAGGTGTGGTAGTATAACTCCAGGTAACTCTAGGTGTGGTAGTATAGCTCCAGGGTAGACTCTAGGTGTGGTAGTATAACTCCAGGGTAGACTCTAGGTGTTTACCAGGTAGTATAACTCCAGGTAGACTCTAGGTGTGGTAGTATAACTCCCAGGGTAGACTCTGGTGTGGTAGTATAACTCCAGGGTGGACTCTGGGTGTGGTGTTACTGGAGTAGACTCTAGGGTGTGGTAGTATACTCAGGTAGACTCTAGAGTGTGGTAGTATAACTCCAGGAGTGAGACTCTAGGTGTGGTAGTATAACTCCAGGACCTTGTGGTAGTATAACTCCAGGTGACTCTGGGGTGTGGTAGTATAACTCCAGGAGTAACTCTCAGTGTGGTAGTATAACTCCAGGGTAGACTCTGGTGTGGTAGTTAACTCCAGGGTAGACTCTGTGTGGTAGTATAACTCCAGGGTAACTCTGAGTGTTTGCCAGGTGGTATAACTCCAGGGTAGACTCTAGGGTGTGGTAGTCATAACTCCAGGGTAGACTCTGGGTGTGGTAGTATAACACCAGGGTAACTCTGGTGTGGTAGTATAACTCAGTAGACTCTAGGTGTTTACCAGGTAGTATACTCAGGGTGACTCTAGGGTGTGGTAGTATAACTCCAGGTAGACTCTAGGTGTGGTAGTATAACTCCAGGGTGACTCTGGGTGTGGTAGTATAGCTCCAGGGTAGACTCTAGGTGTGGTATATAACTCCAGGTCGACTCTGGGTGTGGTAGTATAACTCCAGGTAGACTCTGGGTGTGGTAGTATAACTCCAGGAGTAGACTCTAGGTGTGGTAGTATAACTCCAGGGTAGACTCTAGGTGTGGGTATAACTCCAGGGTAGACTCTGGGGTGTTTACCAGGGACTCCAGGGTGGACTCTGGGTGTGGTAGTATAACTCCAGAACTCTAGGTGTGGTAGTATAACACCAGGGTAGACTCAGTGTGGTAGTATAACTCCAGGAGTAACTCTGGGTGTGGTAGTATAACACCAGGGTAATCTCTAGGTGTGGTAGTATAACTCCAGGTAGACTCTAGGTGTTTACCAGGTAGTATAACTCCGAGACTCTAGTGTGGTAGTATAACACCAGAGTAGATCTAGGTGTGGTAGTATAACTCCAGGGTAGACTCTAGGTGTGTACCAGGTAGTATAACTCCAGGAGTAGACTCTAGGTGTGGTAGTATAACACCAGGGTAGACTCTAGGTGTGGTAGTATAACTCCAGGTAGACTCTAGGGTGGTAGATAACTCAGGGTGGTGAGAACCGGGGAACTGGTGTGGTAGTATAACTCCAGTAGACTCTGGGTGTGGTAGTATAACTCCAGGAGTACTCTAGGTGTGGTAGTATAACTCCAGGTAGACTCTAGGGTGTGGTAGTATAACTCAGGTAACTCTAGGTGTGGTAGTATAACTCCAGGGTAGACTCTTGTGGTAGTATAACTCCAGGTAATCTCTGGGTGTGGTAGTATAACTCAGGTAGACTCTAAGTGGTATATAACTCCAGGGTAGACTCTGGGTGTGGTAGTATAACTCCAGGAGTAGACTCTAGGGTGTGTGTATAACTCCAGTAGACTCTAGGTGTGGTAGTATAACTCCAGGTGACTCTAGGTGTGGTAGTATAGCTCCAGGGTAGACTCTGGGTGTGGTAGTATAACTCCAGGGTAGACTCTGAGGTGTTTACCAGGTAGTATAACCAGGGTAGACTCTAGGTGTGGTAGTATAACTCCAGGTAGACTCTAGGGTGTTTTGGGTAGTATAACTCCAGTAGACTCTGAGGTGTGTTGGTAGTATAACTCAGGGTAGACTCTAGGTGTGGTAGTATAACTCCAGGGTAGACTCTGGGTGTGGTAGTATAACTCCAGGGTAGACTCTAAGGTGTTTAGGTAGTATAACTCCAGATAACTCTGGGTGTGTAACTTGTGGTAGTATAACTCCAGGGTAGACTCTAGGTGTGGTGTATAACTCCAGGTAGACTCTAGGTGTGGTAGTATAACTCCAGGTAGACTCTAGGTGTGGTAGTATAACTCCAGGGTAACTCTGGGTGTGGTAGTATAACTCCAGGTAGACTCTGGTGTTTCCAGGTAGTATAACTCAGGTAACTCTAGTGTGGTAGTATAACTCCAGGAGTAGACTCTGGTGTGGTAGTATAACTCCAGGGTAACTCTAGGTGTGGTAGTATAACTCCAGGGTAGACTCTGGGTGTGGTAGTATAACTCCAGGAGTAGACTCTAGGTGTGGTAGTATAACTCCAGGGTAGACTCTAGGTGTGGTATAATCCAGGGTGGACTCTGGTGTGGTAGTATAACTCCAGGTAGACTCTGTGTGGTAGTATAACTCCAGGGTAGACTCTGGGTGTTTCTAGTATAACTCCAGTAGACTCTAGGGTGTGGTGTATAACTCCAGGGTAGACTCTGGGTGTGGTAGTATAGCTCCAGGGTAGACTCTAGGTGTGATCTAGGTGGTAGTATAACTCCAGGGTAACTCTAGGTGTGGTAGTATAACTCAGGTAACTCTAGGTGTGGTAGATAACTCAGGAGTAGACTCTAGGTGTGGTAGTATAACTCCAGGGTAACTCTAGGTGTGGTATATAACTCCAGGGTAGACTCTGGGTGTGGTAGTATAACTCCAGGGTGGGCTCTAGGTGTGGTAGTATAACTCCAGGAGTAGACTCTAGGTGGGTAGTATAACTCCAGGGGTGACTCTAGGTGTGGTAGTATAACTCCAGGGTAGACTCTCGGTGTGGTAGTATAACTCAGGGTAGACTCTAGGTGTGGTAGTATAACTCCAGGGTAGACTCTAGGTGTGGTAGTATAACTCCAGGGTAGACTCTAGGTGTGGTAGTATACCTCCAGGGTAGACTCTGGGTGTGAGTATATCCAGTGACTCAGGTGTGGTAGTATAACTCCAGTAGACTCTAGGTGTGTAGTATACTCCAGGTAGACTCTAGTGTGGTAGTATAACTCCGGGTAGACTCTAGTGGTAGTATAACTCCAGGAGTGACTCTAGGTGTGGTAGTATAACTCTAGGGTGACTCTGGGGTGTGGTAGTATAACTCCAGGGTAGACTCTGGGTGTGGTAGTATAACTCCAGGGTAGACTCTGGGTGTGGTAGTATAACACCAGGGTGACTCTAGGTGTGGTAGTATAACTCCAGGGTGACTCTGGGTGTGGTAGTATAACTCCCGGGTAGACTCTAGGTGTGGTAGATATAACTCCAGGGTAGACTCTAGGTGGCAGTAGTATAACTCCAGGAGTAGACTCTAGGGTGTGGTAGTATAACTCCAGGTAGACTCTAGGTGTTTACCAGGTAGTATAACTCCAGAGTAGACTCTAGGGTGTGGTAGTATAACTCCAGGTAACTCTGGAGTGTGGTAGTATAACTCCAGTAGACTCTAGGGTGTGGTAGTATAACTCCAGGGTAACTCTGGGTGTGGTAGTATAACTCTAGGGTAGACTCTAGGTGTGGTAGTATAACTCCAGGGGTAGACTCTAGTGTGGTAGTATAACTCCAGGGTAGACTCTGGGTGTGGTAGTATAACTCCAGGACAGGTGTATAACTCCAGGTAGACTCTGGGTGTGGTATATAACTCAGTAACTCTGGGGGGTAGTATAACTCCATGACTCTGGGTGTGGTAGTATAACTCCAGGGTAGACTCTGGGGTGTGGTGGTATAACTCAGGGTAGACTCTAGGTGTGGTAGTATAACTCCAGGGGTAGACTCTGGGTGTTTACCGGTGTATTCCAGGTGGACTCTACGGTGTGGTAGTATAACTCCAGGGTAGACTCTAGGTGTGGTAGTATAACTCCAGGGTAGACTCTGGGTGTGGTAGTATAACTCCAGGGTAGACTCTAGGTGTGGTAGTATAACTCCAGGGTAACTCTAGGTGTGGTAGTATAACTCCAGGAGTAGACTCTAGGTGTGGTAGTATACTCCAGGGTAGACTCTAGGTGTGGTAGTATAACTCCGGAGTCTAGGTGTTTACCAGTAGTATAGCTCCAGGAGTAGACTCTAGTGTGGTAGTATAACTCCAGGGGTAGACTCTGGGTGTGGTCGTATAACTCCAGGGTAGACCTGGGTGTGGTAGTATAACTCCAGGGTAGACTCTAGGTGTGGTAGTATAACTCCAGGGTAACTCTGGGTGTGGTAGTATAACTCCAGGTAGACTCTAGGTGTGGTAGTTAACTCAGGAACTCTAGGTGTGGTAGTATAACTCCAGGTAGACTCTAAGTGTTTACAGGTAGTATAACTCCAGGGTAACTCTAGGTGTGGTAGTATAACTCCAGGGGTAGACTCTAGTGTGGTAGTATACTCCAGGGTAGACTCCAGGTGTGGTAGTATAACTCCAGGATAGACTCTGGGTGTGGTAGTATAACTCTAGGTAGACTCTAGGTGTGGTAGTATAACTCCAGGAGTAGACTCTAGGTTGTGGTAGTACTCTGGGTGACTCTAGGTGTGGTAGTATAACTCTGGTAACTCTGGTGTGGTATATACTCCAGGCCTTGTGTGGAGTATAACTCCAGGAGTAGACTGGTGTGGTAGTATAATCCATAGACTTGGTGTGGTAGTATACTCAAGTAGACTCGGTGTGGTAGTATAACTCCAGGGTAGACTCTAGGTGTTTACCAGGTAGTATACTCTAGGTGACTCTAGGTGTGGTAGTATAACTCCAGGTAGACTCTAGGTGTGGTAGTATAACTCTAGGGTAGACTCTGGGTGTGGTAGTATAGGTCCAGGAGTAGACTCTAGGTGTGGTAGTATAACTCCAGGGTAGACTCTAGGTGTTAGTATAGCTCCAGGAGTAGACTCTAGGGTGTGGTAGTATAACTCCAGGGTAGACTCTGGGTGTGGTAGTATAACTCCCAGGAGTAGACTCTAGGTGTGGTAGTATAGCTCCAGGGTAGACTCTAGGTGTGGTAGTATAACTCCAGGTAGACTCTAGGTGTGGTATATAACTCCAGGGTAGACTCTAGGTGTGTATCCCAGGTCGTATAACTCCAGGGTAGACTCTAGGTGTGGTAGTATAACTCCAGGGTAGACTCTAGGTGTGGTAGTATAACTCCAGGGTAACTCTAGGTGTGGTAGTATAACTCCAGGGTAGACTCTAGGTGTGTACCAGGTAGTATAACTCCAGGGTAGACTCTAGGTGTGTACCAGGATATAACTCCAGGGTAGACTCTGGGTGTGGTAGTATAACTCCAGGGTAGACTCTGGGTGTGGTAGTATAACTCCAGGGGTAGACTCTGGGTGTGGTAGTATAACTCCAGTGTAGACTCTGGGTGTGGTTATACTCCAGGGTCTCTAGGTGTGGTAGTATAACTCCCAGGGTAGACTCTAGGGTGTGGTAGTATAACTCCAGGTAGACTCTAGGTGTGGTAGTATAACTCCAGGGTAGACTCTAGGTGTGGTAGTATAACTCCCAGGGTAGACTCTGTGTGGTAGTATAACTCCCGGAGTAGACTCTAGGTGTGGTAGTATAACTCCATAGACTCTAGGTGTGGTAGTATAACTCCAGGAAGACTCTGGGTGTGGTAGTATAACTCCAGGGTAGACTCTAGGATTGTGTACCAGGTAGTATAACTCCAGGGGTAGACTCTGAGGTGTTTACCAGGTAGTATAACTCCAGGGTAGACTCTAGAGTGTGGTAGTATAACTCCCGGGGGTAGGCTCTGAGGTGTTTGCAGGTAGTATAACTCCAGGTAGACTCTAGGTGTGGTAGTATAACTCCAGGAGTAGACTCTAGGGTGTGGTAGTATAACTCCAGGAGTAGACTCTGTGTGTACCAGGTAGTATAGCTCCAGGTAGACTCTGGGTGTGGTGTATACTCCAGGGTAGACCTAGGGTGTACCAGGAGTATAGCTCCAGGTAGACTCTAGGTGTGGTAGTATAGCTCCAGGGTACTCTGAGGTGTTTACCAGGTAGTATAACTCCAGGAGTAGATTCTGTGTGTTGTTCTTCAGTTGCGGCGGCGCAGTAGATCAGAAGTAACAGTACTGGTCAAATATCCCACTGAACTGGGCAAACACATAGTCCAGATCTACAGAAGAGAGAGAGAGAAAATATCAGCCAGGGCTGCTGGGGAGGTCATAGAATCACAACATTGTATTTATGCCATTATGGTAGCACCATGGAGATGTATAGAGATCAAGCGTGTTCGGACCAAATCTGAACCAATCACTTAGATGTCTATGAAAAAGACATCTAGAAAAAAGACTCATTCTTCATCATCCAAGAAAATCCATATTTTAAGCGTCCGGAAAATGCGTCTTTTCACCTTTCTTTCAGAACCTAAATTGAACCTAGCTTCAGCGTCTTGAAAATACATATTTTAGAGCGTCTTTTACAAGTCATTTTGCTTACTGGAACTATTATAGTTTTGTGTTGTCTGGCCCAGAGAGGCAAAACAGCCAGGACCGGCCCTAGCTCGATCAGCTCCCAACCCACCGGAATCCCACCCCAGTTGGAGCGGCCAGGAAGCGGCCCTGGCTCCCGATCTAGCTCCCAGCCCGCGGAATCCCCACCCAGTTGGAGCGGCCAGGACCGGCCCCTCGCTCCATCTAGCTCCCAACCGCCGGAATCCCCACCCAGTTCGAGCGGCCCGGGACCGGCCCTGGCTCGATCAGCTCCCAACCCCTGGAATCCCCACCAGTTGAGCAGCCAGACCGGCCCTGGCTCCGATCTAGCTCCCAACCGCATAGGAATCCCCACCCAGTTGGAGCGCGGACCCGCCCTGGCTCGATCTAGCTCCCAACCCAGGAATCCCCACCCAGTTGGACGGCCAGGGAGCCGGCCCCTGGCTCGATCTGGCTCCCAACCCATAGGAATCCCCACCCAGTTGGAACACCAGGGCCGGCCCTGGCTCGATCTAGCTCCCAACCCGGAATCCCCACCCAGTTGGAACGGCCAGGACCGGCCCTGGCTCCGATCTAGCTCCCAACCCATAGGAATCCCCACCCAGTTGGAACGGCCAGGACCGGCCCTGGCTCCGATCTAGCTCCCAACCCATAGGAATCCCCACCCAGTTGGAACGGCCAGGACCGGCCCTGGCTCCGATCTAGCTCCCAACCCATAGAATCCCACCCAGTTGAACAGCCAGGACCGGCCCTGGCTCGATCTAGCTCCCCAACCCATAGGAATCCTCACTCATCCATGTCGCATGAGCTCTACTTCT